>NC_139042.1:127744393-127854724 GCF_965140915.1 Aythya marila
GGGGTGATTGCAGAATAAACATGAAAGTATTGAAGTTTTTTTTTTTCTAGTCTTCCTCAGAATAGATCATATCCTACACAATACTTAGGTGGTAGGTAGCTTTCATTGATTTCAGTGGAAGCTGACTAAGAAGATTCATGTGAAAAATGCAGAGGGCACACCTTAGGTTCTTTTGCTACTAAATCTCATGTAGGCGAACAATGGACTAATCCCACTCTGAATTTCCTGTCTGTTTTAGCTGTATATCCTGTGGTAGAACGGCTGATGACATGAACAGATCTCTTTCTGTGTTGGGTCAGACAGTGGTATGCCTAACTCAGTATTTTGTCACTGTTAATAGTAGATACATAGAGCAACATATTCGAACAGAAAAATGAGAGTGATACTTGGGTACTCTCCCATCTTCTAGTAATCTATAGTTTGGAAGTTTTCCTGAGGTAGATCTCAGTGCATGAGCACACCATTAATTGGCCTAATTATTTTCTAAATCTTAAGAAAACTTGTGTCACCTATAAAACCTTATGGCTCTGCAAGTTCAAGGGCATACAGCAGGATGAAACATTTCCTTGTTTTTGATTGTCTCATTTGATTTGATTAAATTTTGTGATCCCTTCCTCTTACATTCTCATACTCAAGGAAATACTGGCTCCCTACTAAGTTTCCCTTCAACTGCTGAGAATTTATAAACTTTTGTAGTCTTTGCCACTTTTGAAGTTCTGTTATTTTGTTGGTCTGTAGCAGCTGCTGTGTACCTTTTTGCCTTTTGCAGTCTCTTGACCTGTTGTATTCTTTGTCCATTTGGTGGTGGGTAAGAGTAACTGCATGTACAGCCATCAAGTGTTAGGCTTATTGTGGCTTTACGGAGTCCTTCAGTGGTGCTTGCCTGTTTAGTTTTGTATTCCTTTTTTTTTTTCTCTAATAATTCCATACATCTGATTTTTTTTTTTTTTTTTTATGTCTGTTGTATAATGATATTAGATGATATCATGGTATGCCCATCACAAAAAGCCATGCTAAAGTAAGATTCAATTTCATCTGTGATTTTTATCCCTGCTCATTTATCAGTGAGGGAGTCTTCCTTTGTATCCCATCTCTAGTGTCTCAGCTTCTGCAATAGTTTTTTTTTCTGCTAATCTTCAGTTTGCAGTTACTGGAGGTTCTTTACGTACCTAGAATCTAGAGGCACAATTTTTAACACCGTTGTGAAGGGGAGCTTTTCGAAGCAGTGAGGAGGGACGTGTTATTTTCCACCGTGTCCACGAGAGGTCACTGGTAGAGCAGAAAGCGGCAACGGTCTTCAAAAGCATGCGGCTTGCCTCTATTTGCAGCTGGCTCTTGCTCTGGCATTTTCTTTTCTGGTCTCTACTCTGGACAGAAGATCTTTTCACTGGGGCCGCAGGGCTGGGTGCGGTAGTTCTAGTCGGGAGTCTTATGAGGGTACAGGGGGAGAATCATGACCTTCAACCTGCTGGCAACACTTCTGTTTGTGCAGCCCGAGGTGTGATTTGCCTTCTGAACTGCAAGTGCACACTGTTGGCTCGTGTCCAAATTTCCACCAGCCGGTATCCCGCTGTTCCTGGCACGGCTACTCCCAATCAAATTAGCGCCCAATCTGTACCGATACTGGGGATTGCTCCAACACAGGTGCAGGACTTTGCACTTGTCCTTGTATTTCATGAGGTTCACCTGGGTCCATTTTTCTAGCCTGTAAAGATTTGGACTTAAGATTTCTTTAGAGACTATGTCTCCTAAGCAATAAAGATTCTGTTTGGATTTGCTGCTAATTGCACGTGTATTTATGCAGAAAATGTGGTAGCTCTTAAATTACAGTGTAGTGCTTCACATTGGAACAGGTGACTTGTATAGAATTAAATGTTCCCATCTGCTTCTTTTATCTCACCTCTTCCGTTCTATCTCCGTAAGTGATGTGTAGTCCAGCAAAGGTACTAGAATAGATCAGTTCTATATGGAAATAGGAGATCAAAGAACTGCTGTATTTAAAATAATTAGAAGTTCTGTATGTACAAGTAATCTGTGGCAATGTTATTGCAGCCTTCCTGAGGTATGGAGGCAGAAGATAAAGGACACTAAAAAACAAAGGAAATCTGGTGGGAGAGCTGAGAATTTAGTGGACAGCATCCTGCTGTGGCTTCCTTCTATCCTTTAATGGCTAGTTATAGCATGAAAGTTACTCTAAACAACATTCTTTCCTGAAAGAGCTTACAACATTGGTAACATTGAAATTTTTATAATAAAGAAATGAGACCTTTTGAAGAAAGTTCTGAATGAAGGTAGTGCTCTCTTCCTGTGTGTCTCTATTTATTTATTTTTTCTTTCTTAGGCCTGTTTTGACACACATTTCTGTTTTGGCTTTTATATAAATCAAAAACCATAAATCACAGCTGATCTTCTAAGACTGCAGAGAGTTTTCTAACGTGAAGGGGCAAAGCCTGTTTGATTTTCGGTGAAAACTAGAAACTGGAAATTAAGTCTTTCTCGTTGTCCCTAAGGAATCTCATTTAGATTCCAAGGATTTTGTTGCTGGAATTCTGAGTTGGAGTAGGGCACAGAGCTCAGCTGAGTGCCCATTTGAGGAGAACACATAGCAATACATGTTTGTTGGTTTACCCCTTGTGTTGCCAGTGCCTTGATTAGAATTTCATCAGCCAGTAGTCAGTGCTACTGCTTTGCAAATGCTTTTGTAGGTTTCCCACCTTCACTGTAACTTTCTTGGCCAGTAGGTATCTTTGGGGGGCCGATAAGACTGATTGAAATGACCTTAAATACTTTTCTTAAAAGTTTTCTGATTTGTGATTCTGTGTGTGTGTGAGAGAGAGGGTGTGTTTGCTTTTTATTTATTTTAAATATATACTTCATATTTTCTGATGTAATAAAAGAAAATATGACCTACAAGGAGGAAGGGAGGAGACAGATTAATGTCTTCTGCAAAGCAGTTAGAAAAATAGGAAATAAAATTTTTTGGACAAGGTTTATCATGGCTGTATTTGTGTTCTGTTGTTCATCTCCCTGTGCCACTATTTCTTCCTCTGCCTGAAGGGAGAAAAATACACCAGAGATGGGGAGGTTAAGGAAATCTTGGGCGCCCAAACATTTCTATTTCAGTTGAAAGATTCCTTCATAAAAGTAGCTAAAAGTTTTGGATCAGCTCTGAGGAACTGGGAGTTGGGAGTATGCTGGAAACAATATTGCTCAATTTTTGCTTACTGAGACTAACCACATCAATTTTGAGTAACTATCAGATTTTGAGTGCTGCTTTAAAACCTGGGTGGACAAATACAGATAATTGGGGGTGGGGGGAAGAAGCCACTAGATAAAAGAACTTAATTGAGTACAGAACATATGGAGAACACACATGGTAATATCCTCTATTTTAATTACAAAATGAGTGAATCCTGGCAGTGTTCAATCACCTTGTCAGCAGAACTTCTACATGTCTTCCTTCTGAGAGGAAAACGTGATTCATACTGATGGAAGTTTCAATGCTAATATGGATTTAAATGCATATTTAAATGCTGGAGAACCTTAAGGCTTGTAAACCAAATACCGTGATGATAAGTGTGTCCATTGATAGTGTGGGGGCTTAGAGAAGTAACGCCTCGCTGATTTTTGGCTTAATGCAGTTTTTTCCTGGCCATTGGAGGACTGTGGTGTCAGAGAACTTGAAATTGTGCCTATTTCTCACAAATACAACATGGAACACCATTTGATGGACAACGGTAATTAGTGCTGAGTTGTGTCCTTTGTGACAGAACTGTAAAGAGTTCAAAACCTCAACCAGGAAACAAACTCCGTAGCTTCTTGGAACTGTTTGTCCTTTATCCCTCACCGTTTTCTTCCCCATAGTTTTGTGAGTTTGAAAGTAATTACATTCTACATGTGAGCAGTTGCATTTTTAACAGCAATACCCCATTGATAGTTCAGAGGCAACAGAAGAATCAAAATAGAGCTCCTTTGGCTAAGTGTGACTCAACTTGTTCAGGACTTTTGAAATAGCCCTGCTTTTTCTTCCCCAGTTTCACATTCCTGCATTACTGTGCTGTTGTATGTATCCTAAAGCCTTACGTAAGTCAGACGCTTATAACCTCTTCCTTTTAACAGAATTTTAATATTTCCAGAAGTGTCCGAGTGGTGCGAGAACCCAATTCCAATAGGAACTTCACTTATTTTGTAGGTGTTCTTGAAGTAGTGCAAAGATACTGTCTTTGAAGAGCTGAAAAATATAGAAAAGGTACAAAGTGTTTTTCTACATAGTATTTAAATTATATTTATTGAATGAAAGGAGACTTACGCTCCATGATACAGAATTACCTTCTTATGTTTGAAGTACACAGAAGGATGTATGACTCAGTTCTTACGTTTTGTGATAAACTAGGAAGTGGTTGATGCAAGTACTGGTAAATAAGGAATTTTTTAACACCATATTGGTATGGGACCTGTAAAAGATTATGGTGGGATTTCTACTCTGTTGTACTGGAGAGAAATTCTGGTGGTTTTGCTGAAGAAAAACTCACTGGTAAGTAGTCTGGGGAATGGAATGTGCAGTTTGTTTAGATAAGAGTGCTGTATAGCACATATATACGTAGAGAGTGTGTAGAATGATATAAAAGATGAAATAATGCAATGTATACAGTGCAACTAGGTAAATGATGTAATATCAACCTCTAATCCAATTGAAAACAATTTCAGTGCCTAATTTAAAGGAAGTAGGTTTGTAAAGTGTCATTACACTGTTTAAAATTAAATAAGGAAAATCAAATAAACCAACCAATAGAAATATATTAGCACACACTTTAACATTTATATGGAAAGATATAATTTGCTGTTATGAATGTTATCATTATGCAGTCTGAATATGAAGGTGAGCTTACTAGCTAGGCGTTCTCCAGCTAATTCAGCCATGTAATTCAAATGCAACATGCAAAATGGTGCTCTCTGAGGCTGCAGAGGCTGTCTAGTGGTAGCAAAGTTCTTGTAGAAAAGCAGTAGTTATTGATGGCTTTCCAAAGACATATGGAAAAATCTTTCCTGTCCCACACTGTTACATCAGATCTTAGAAACTATGACAGCTCACTGCTCCAGGACATTGAGAGACTTCTGGGAAGTTTTCTAGACCTGAAACAAGCTGTTTTCAGCCAATGGATGGACTCAAAGTAGCTCATAGAATTATATAATATCTGAGTTGGAAGAGACCTACAAGGATCATTGAGTCCAAGTCCTGGGTTCCTAAAGTCTGTCCATATATCCAGGGTTGCCACTTCCCAGGTGTCGAATCCAGCACTTGCTCTTATTAAACTCCATATTGTTGCTGATTGCCAAGCTCTCTAATTTGTACAGATCTCTCTGCAAGGCCTCATCATCCTTGATGGAGTCAACAGCTCCACCCAATTTGGTATCATCCATGAACTTGCTAAAGCAAACTTCTTCATCCAAATTTTTTATGAAAACACTGAAGAGTATTGAAGTGGGAACCCCATTAGTGACTGACCGCCAGCCTGATGTAACCCCGTTTACAAGAACCCTCTGAGCCTGACCCACCAGCCAATTGTTCACCCATCTTATTATGCTTTTATCTAACTGCATTCTTGTCATTTTGTCCTGAAGGACACTGTGAGAGACAGTATTGAAAGCTTTGCTGAAAACCAGAAAGATTAGATTGATTGGCTTCCTTTGGTCAACTAGTTGGGTAATCTTGTAAAAGGAAATTAAGTTTGTTAGACATAACCTTCCCCTAGTGAACCCATGTTGGCTCTGACCAATGACTGTGTTGTCCTTCAGGTGTTTTTCAGTAACTCCCAGAATAATCTCCTCCATAATTTTACTAGGCACCAAAGTGAGACGGACAGGCCTATAATTGCCAGGATCTTCTTTCTTGCCCTTCTTGAAAACTGGGACTGCATTTGCGGGCTTCCAGTCAACTGGGACCTCTCTGGATTCCCAAGACCATTGAAAAATAGTTGAGAGGAGTCCTGTGATGACATCAGACAGCTCTCTGAGTACTCTGAGATGAATTCCATCAGGCCCCATGGACTTATATGCATCCAGATGGAGCAGCAAATCCCGCACAAGTCTGGGGTTAACTGGGAGTTTATCATTTTCACAGTCATGCTCCTCCAACTCAGGGCAGCTGGGGTCCCAGGGCCCATCACTCCTGTTGAAGACAGAGGTGAAAAATGCATTAAATGTCTCTGCTTTGTATATGGCCCTGTTTAGGTGACCATCCTCACCAAGTATCGGACCAATGTTTGCTCTGGTCCTCCTTTTCCCACTACCATACTTTAAAAAGCTTTTTTTTTATTGTCCCCCCACACTGCTGGCCAGCTTTAGCTCTAATTGAGCTTTGGCTGTCTGGATTCTCTCTCTCTACAAAGGTAAGCAGCATCCCTGTAGTCCTCCCACGTGTGGTGGTTTTACCTTGCTAGGCAGCTGAACTCCACCACAACCGCTCTCTCACTCCCCCTCCTTAGAAGAGGAGGGGAAGAAGTAAAGGAAAGAACAACTCATGGGTTGAGATAAGGATAATTTAATGAAAGGGAAAATAATTGTTAAGGAAAGATTACTAGTAATTAAACAATTTAACTAAAGGGAAAAAGGGAAAGGGGAAAAATGAGAGGTAAAGGGGGAAAAAAAAAAAAGTAAAGGCTGTATGGAAGTGCAGAGGAAAGGAATTACTCTCTACTTCCCACAAATGACCGATGCTTGACCATGTCCTTGAAGCAGGGCCTCAACGCACGTAGCCGTTGTTCGGGAGGACAGACATTTTCGCAACAAGAGCCCACCCCTCTCCTCTTCTTCCTTTTTCCACCTTTTATTGCTGAGTGTGACATCAGATGGTATGGAATATCCCTTTGGTTGGTTTAGGTCAGCTACCCTGGTGATATTTCTCTTCTCACTTTTTACCCACCCCCTAGCAGGGTTAGAGAGAGTTGTGATGCTGTGCCAGCACTGCTCAACAGTAGACACAACACTGGTGTGATACCACTGCTGTTCTAGCTACAAGTGCAGAGCACAGCACTGTATGGGTTGCTGCAGGGAAAGTTAACGTTCCAGCCAGACCCAGTACACCATGTTGCCCAACCTCGTTTCCAGTGGCCATCCACTTTCTTTTTCTGCCTAAGCTCATGAAGAAGATCTCTGCTCAGCCAAGCCAGCCTTCTGTGTCTCCATGTTGACTTCCAACATTTTGGAATTGTCTGTTCCTATGCTCTTAGGAGGTGGTGCTTAAAAGCCAACCAGCACTGATGGACCCCTTTATTTTCATGTCCCTTGTTCCTTATCCAGAGTCTCTCAACCCCACTGTCGCAAACTGTAAGCTCTGTACGGTCCAGTTTATATTGAGGTCCACCTTATATTGAGTGCCATCCCCCTGCCTCACCTGCCCTGCCTTTCCCTTCTGAAGAGCCTGTAACCATCCATCAAAACACACCAGCCATAGGCTTCTTCCCACTGTGTCTTACTTATGCCAACAACGTTGTAGCTCTGGGATGGGGCCAAGGCTTCTAGCTCCTCTTGCTTTTTTTTTTCTCATGCTTTGTGCATTTATATAGAAACGTTTAAGATCTGCTTCACTGGACCCAGCTCCTCATGGGGCAGACTGAAGGATCTTACTAGCACACAGTCCCTCAATTTTTTGGCATGCAGTCCCACAGTTTATCACTGGAGGGGCCTGTTTTTGTCCCTTTCCCCCTTCAAATCTAGTTTAAAGCCCTATCCTGCTAACTCCTGCTAACTCCTGCGCAAAAATCATTTTTTCCCCTCTGAGAAAGGTGCTCCCTATCAGGAGCCAGTATGCTCGGTGTCACGTAGATCCTCCCATGCTCAAGAAACCCAAAACTGCATCGGTGGCACCAGCCTCAGAAACACATCTTCTGGGTCTGCCTTTCAGTATTGATCCCGAATACTGGAAGGATAGAGGAAAATATTACCTGTGCATCTGATATTTCAACCAAAAGACCCAAAGCCCAGAAGTCCCTTTTGATCACTGCTAGACTTTTCTTTGCTATCTCATCACTGCCAACATGAAATAAGCAATACGGGGTAATAATCAGAGGGCCATACCAAGCGAGTGACTTTCCCAGTGATGTCTCTTACCCGAGCCCCAGGGAGTCAGCAGAGTTCCCTATCCCTATGGGTTGGGTCCGGACAACAAATTGGGCCCTCTGTTACCTTCAGAAGGGAATCCCCTATGACTATTTCTTCATGGGAGTTGTTGTGGTGTTGGGCATATGTTGACTTTCCCTGGGCAACTTCCCTAACGTGGATGGACCTTTGTCCACATCACTTGCCTGCCCATCCAGTTCCCAGTTCCAGAGCCTCATAACTGTTGCGTAGGGGAACCTGGGAAGGTGACATATGCAGCAGGGGGGTTCACCTGCTGTGCCGAACAGGAACCTGCATTTGACTTCCCCCTGTCTCTTAGATCCCCTTCCTCTGCCTGGTGGTGAGGGGATATGGGAAACTTAATTTCTTGTGTAGTGGCTGGCTGAGGAGCCTGTCTCAGGGAAAGCAGAGCTCTACCCTACCAGTCAATCTCATTCTCTGACTTCCTGATGCTCCTCAGTCTGCCCACCTCCTCCCAAAGCTCTGCCACCTGGCAAAGCAGTTCTTCAACCTGGCCATGCCTCCCACAGATATGCTCACTGCTGCCATCCTGTACTGACATAAGAGAAGGGCACACTTGGCAGCCTAACACCTGGGTGGCAGCGTGTTTCCCCCCCAGCTCTGTCTAAGAGGCTGCATTGGATGTGGTGGGTGCCAAAATCCAAGAGGCCATTGCCTTCTGCTGGGTGGATACCATCTCTCCCTGGTTGGGCTGGCCTAGGTTCAGCACCTTCCCTGCTCACCCTGCCTGTGCCAGCTGCTGTGCCAACTGCCACGCCACACCCTGTTTGCCTGTTCTGTTCACATGGAGTCGGTCACCTTTCCTTGCTTGGAAGACAGTCACAAAAGCAGCTGCTTGCATTTCTGATGGATCTCAGAGGATTATTGCTTTTTTTTTTTTTTTTTTTTTTTTTTTTTTTTTTTCTGTAAAGAAGAGAGCAAGCTAGAGCTAATGTCCTGAACTGATTCCTCTGCTGAAAATCATCTATTTTTTGGTGAATTGGCTACCTATGAAAAAATTCAACTGGAGAAGTTGTATGCCTTCCAGGTGTATGCCATCTCATAGCATTCTTTAATTACATATAATATACAACATTTCTAGCTGATAACGACGAGGAAATATTGAAGTGGCTCATATTTTTTTCCAGACTTCCTTGTGTGATCATGTGCTTTGTTGCACGACAGACTTTGACATATATGCAACAGCCCTGTTTGGACAGCATCCTTTCTGGTAAGCACTTAGTGAACTGCATTCTCTCTCTGACAGTGATTATGTGTACAGTTGCATAACAGCATGAACGAGAGAACACCCTTAAGCTGTACTTTATTATTATCAGTTCTGTGACTCATTAGAATTGGTTAATTACTTCTGAGCAGTCCTTGTTTCTATTTGACTTAGAGGCATTTGAAACAGGAAATCTAAGAGAAAGACTCGGTGCAGACCCAGAACCAGGTACAAACTTCCACCAGCAGAACGCAGAGTTTCTCTACACTTACAATGGCACCATGGAGAAGACTGCATAAAGTTGCACTGTTAATCATGAATGCAGGTTTTGTGTGTTATCTTGTGCACTTACTGCAAGATCAAAGACAGGGAAGACATGATTCTTTGGAAGTTAATCCTCGATCTCTAAATGGAAATCTCATCCTTGAGAGACTAGATCGTTTGGACTGGAACATTTATAACCTATGTAAGTAAAATGCTATGCTGCTTAACTTTGTTAGAGTTAGGTAGCTAGATTTTCTGAAGGACAGAAAAATAGGTAACATAGATAATATTTACCTGGATTTCCCTGGACGTTTAAATTTTTCTTTCTTGCAGTCTTGAAAAAGATGTGATAGCTTCTCAATTTACATGCAACACATTAAAGTCTTTCACAGTCATCACTGTGTTCTTTATTTTTGCATATTAGACAGCTTCTTGCCCTGAAGTGTTAATCAGTTATAAAGCAATTGTACCAGTATACTAATCTCAAGTGATGAACCAGGAAGATGAACTTTACATCACCTGGTAAATTGGAGTATATTTCAAAGCAGCATTTGCTAAAATTTGTGGTCAGGGTTATTTCTCGCTTATAGTATTACAGTACAAGACCAACAGCATCCCAGCTGATGTACTTATACATGAGGGATATTAATTGATGATGGCCTCTTCTTTCTCACAGAACAGTTTGTGAATTTTGAAGAACTGTGTTTTCAGATATTTGTTGTTGGACTGCTGGGAGGTGGGCACAACAGAGCCATCTGAATGACAGCTTGTAGTAGGTTAAGTTTGTCTGGCTTCTATGTGCCCACTCAGCTGCTCTCACTCCACCTCGGAAAGACAAGGAAGGAAAAAGCTCATGAATCAATTGATATGCTTTCGACTGAAGAAAGAAAGCTTCCAGTTCTTTAACTCAGTTTTGTCTCAACCTTTGTTGATGTTGGGTACTTTCTTTTGTGCTGAGAACTACCCTTTCCTTGTGGATACTTTTTCTAAAGTAAACTTGAAGACTCCTTTAGTCCTAAAGTGCTGTTTAACTGAACTTCTGATAAAGATGACATCCAGAGGGAGAATCTACATTATGACACTGCGAATGAGACTTAGTGACATTGATGGCATCAAACCCTGATCACTAACTTCTGCTCTAGAAACTCTTAAACATCAGCACTGTTTGTTACCATTTTACCTCACTGTGCTGCTCTAAATTCTGTGAATCAAGACAAGAACAGTGAGATAACTCACTAATTACCGTCATGGGCAAAACACACTCAGCAAAAGGGAGATTAATGTATTGCCTACCAACAACAGTAAGAAACTAAAAGCAAACAAAAAAACAACTCTCATCCATCCTCTTCTCCCTCATCCGCCTGAGTGGTACAGGGAAATGGGGAAAGGGGGCTGCGGTCAGTCCCTGATACTTTGTATCCACTTTTCCTTCATGGTCACTCTCTTCTGCTAACAATGTGGGATCCCACTGGAGGCCATCTATCTCAAAATGATCCTGTGTGGGCTTCCCACAGGCAGCAGCTCTTCAATAACTGCTCCAATATGCGTCCATACCACGGGGTCCGTCCCCCAGGAGCAAACTGCTCCAGCATGGGTCCCCCACAGGTGGCGGGTCCCCCCAGGCCCCCTGCAAGTGCCAGGTCCTGCACCTGGGGCACAACAACCCCAAGCAGCGCTACAGGCTGGGAGATGAGTGGTTGGAAAGCTGCCTGGCAGAGAAGGACCTGGGAGTATTGGTTGATAGTCGGCTGAATATGAGCCAGCAGTGTGCTCAGGTGGCCAAGAAGGCCAACAGCATCCTAGCTTGTATAAGAAGCAGTGTGGCCAGCAAGGCTAGGGAAGTGATTGTCCCCCTGTACTTGGCTCTGGTGAGGCTGCATCTCGAGTACCGTGTTCAGTTTTGGGCCCCTACTAGAAGAAGGACATCGAGGTGCTTGAGCGAGTCCAGAGAAGGGCGACGAAGCTGGTGAGGGGCCTGGAGAACAAGTCTTATGAGGAGCAGCTGAGGTATCTGGGATTGTTCAGCCCGGAGAAAAGGAGGCTCAAGGGCAACCTTATCGCTCTCTATAGGTACATTAAAGGAGGCTGTAGCGAGGTGGGGGTTGGTTTATTCTTCCACGTGCCTGGTGACAGGATGAGGGGGAATGGGCTAAAGTTGCACCAGGGGTGTTTTAGGTTGGATATTAGGAAAAACTTCTTAGCTGAGAGGGTTGTTAGGCATTGGAATGGGCTGCCCAGGGAAGTGGTGGAATCACCATCCCTGGAGGTCTTTAAAAGATGTTTAGATGTTGAGCTTAGTGATATGGTTTAGTGGAGGACTGGTTAGTGTTAGGTCAGAGGTTGGACTAGGTGATTTTGGAGGTCTCTTCCAACCTAGATCATGATGGTTCTGTGATTCTGTGTGATTCTGCTCCTGTGTGGGCTCCTCTCCACAGGCTGCAGCTCCAGCCCGGGGCCTGCTCCTGTGGGGGCTCTCCATGGGCCGCGGCCTCCTCCAGGCCACATCCACCTGCTCCACCAGGGGCTCCTCCACGGGCTGCAGCGTGGAGATCTGCTCCATGTGGGACCCATGGGCTGCAGGGGGACAGCCTGCTCCACCAGGGGCCTTTCTACAGGCCGCAGGAGAACTTCGAACCATAAGCATCTTCTCCAGGCACCTCCTCCCTCTCCTTCCTCACTGACCTTGGGAGTCTCCAGAGTTGTTTCTCCCAAATTTTCTCACTCCTCTCTCCCAGCTGCTGCTCTGCAGCGTTTTTCCTTTTATTAACTATGCTTTCACTGAGGTGCAACCAGCATTTATTTGCTGATCTTTGGGCAGTAGCAGGCCCCTTTCAGAGCCAGCTAGAACCAGATGACACGGTGTCAGCTCCTGGTCTCGACACAGAAGCTTCCCTTATAGCCTTCTCCACTACCAAAACCTTGTCAATTTCACCCAATTCAGGGCTGAAGATTTCAGATCTCTATTTTGTTTGGACTGCTTTTGGTTTCCTACTTTTTTTTTTTTTTTTTTTTTTAATTTAATTTGAATCTCATTGTAGTCTTAAGCTGAAGAAAACAAGGAAACCTTGGAAAATACAGGGAAACTGGTAGCCTTTAGCAAGCAGAAGTACGAGAGAGAAGAGATGAAAGCTAGAAAACAGGAAGGAGGAAAACAACTAAAGGAAGATTCCAGACTGACCTATGGTAACCTTTTGTCCATTACAGGGCATACATTAATAACTGCCATACATTATTTGAGTAGTTGGCACCAGCCACCTTGGAGTCGCTGCAGCCACAGCGCCCAACATTGCGTTACAGGGGTACCTCAGGCCCTTGCTTCACCAGGGGAGGCCTGGGACAGCAGTGTGACCAGGTTGTACCCGCTGGCTCTCAGGGGGAGGCTGACAGGGAGCAGATGCTGCCAGGGCAACAGCAGCTGCACCTCCGCCCAGTGATGAGGGCAATGGCTGCAGGTGTACACTGCGAGCAGAGAGGGGCTGGCAGTGGCGCGGTGCGCACTGGTGTGCCGCTGGTGCGGCAGGGCGCAGGGCTCAGCACCAACTTTTTGGCAGTCTGTGAGATCATCCAGCTACCATGGTGTCCACTAGGCAGAGAGCTCTCTCCAAAAAGGCTGTGGTGACCCAGACAGAGGGCCTGCCCAGAGACGTGGCTGCTCAGGTCTCCGGCTGCAGGGAGTGCCTGAGCCTGCCACTGCCAGGGGAGCAGAGCAGCGGGGAGACCTGTTCTCAGGTGGAAGGTCCGCTCACCATGGTGGCTGAGCTCCAGGAGGAGGTAGAAAGACTAAGGAGCATCAGGGCGTGTGACCAGGAGATTGACTGGGGGAGTAACTCCCTGGTGTGACAGAGAGAAGGGTGCCGGGGGGATGCCCCCCAGAGGGTGATGAAGCCCCTATGCTGTCACTGTCAGACAGAGGGAGGGAACCAAGAAGACAAGGAGGGTTGGAAGCGAGTCCCAGTTCAGCGCTGCAGGTAACCCCCCTCTCTCCCTACCTCGCTTCCCCAGGTGTCCCTCCACAATAAGTCTGTAGGCCCTGGATCTTGAAGGAGAGATAGGCAAGGATGTGGTGAAAGGCCTGCCTACAAGGTCACACAGGAAGAGGCAGTTGACACCACGCCTCAAGACTGCCTCCAAAAAGAAAGAAAGAAGGGTAATTGTAGTAGAAGACTCCCTTCTGAGAGGAACGGAGGGCCTGATATGCAAAGTTGACCCTCACTGAAGGGAAGCCTGCAGTCTACCTGGAGCCCGGCTCAGGGATATCACCAGGACACTCCCCAACCTGGTGTGCTCAACAGACTACAACCTGCTACTGATCTTCCAGATAGGTGGGGAGGAATCTGCATCCTGTCATCTGAGGGGAATGAAAAAAGATTTTCAAGGCCTTAGGACAGTTGGTGAAAGAGTCTGGAGCACAAGTCATTTTCTCTTCCCTCCTTCCGTTCCGGGGTGATGATGTGGGACGGAATAGAAGGATCCAGTCCATAAATGGTTGTCTGTGTGACTGGTGCTACAGGCAGGCCTTTGGGTTCTTTGATAATGGCTGGTTTTATAAGACACCAGGCCTGGCAAGAATACATGGGAAAGGTTTATCTCACAGGGGCAAAAGTGTTCCGGGACAGGAATTAGCAGGGCTCATTTGGAAAGCTTTAAAGAAGATCCAAAGGAGGAGAGGGTTGTAGCTGCGCTTGCACCAGTGGGGCAGTGCTCTAGCAGTGGTGAAGACCGGTAGACCTTCCACCCGCCTAGGGTGAAATCGGCATGCTCAGCTTGCTCTCTGAAGTGTCTGTACACCAGTGCATGTAGCATGGGGAATAAGCAGGAGGAGTTAGAAATCCATTTTCAGTCAGGATACTATCATCTAGTGGTAATTACAGAGACATGGTGGGACAGCTCACATGACTGGAATGTGGTCATGGACAGGTATGTCCTTCTCAGGAAAGACAGGCCAGCAAAGTGAGGTGGCAGAGTTGCTCTTTACGTGAAAGAGCAACTACATTGTATTGAGTACTGTCCAGGGGCAGATGAGAAGTAAGTTGAGAGTCTGTGGGTGAGAATTAAGGGGCAGGCCGGCATGGGGGATACTGTTGTGGGTTGTGGGTGTCTATTAATGGCCATGAGATCAGGATGAGGAAGTTGATGAGGCCTTCTACAGGCAGCTGATAGCAGCATCGCGATCACAGGCCCTGGTGATCATGGGGGGCTTTTAACTACCCTGACATTTGCTGGAAGGCCTACTCAGCCATCTATCCACAGTCCAGGAGGTTTCTTCATTGTATTGAAGTGGTGAAGACTGAGGGCAGCCTTGGTTGCAGTGACCATGAGATGGTGGAGTTTGGGATCTCATGTGGCAGGAACAGAGTACCAAGCAGAATTGCAACCCTGGACTTCAGTAGGGCTGACTTTGGTCTTTTCAAGCATATGCTAGGGGAAATAGGGAAATCCCATGGGACAAGGTACTTGAAGGAAAAGGAGCCCAAGACAGCTGGTTAGCATTCAAGGACTGCTTCTTCCAAGTGCCAGAACAGAGCATCCCAACAGGTAGGAAGTAGGAAAGAGAACCATGAGACCTGCATGGTTAAACAGGGAATTGCTGGGCAAACTCAAGTGGACAAGGAGAGTCTATAGATTTTGGAAGGAGGGTCTGGCTACTTGGGAAGAATATAAGGCTGTTGTCAGAGAATGTAAGGAAGCAACTAGGAAAGCTAAAGGCTCCTTAGAATTAAACCATGAAAGAGGCATCTGGGACAACAGAAAGGGCTTCTTCAAACACACTGTGGATAAAACTAACACTAGAGGCAATGTAGTCCCACTAATGAATGAGGTGAGTGCCCTGGAGACAGAAGATAAAGAGAAGGCAGAGTTAATGAATGCCTTCTTTGTCTATAATGCCAGAGGCTCTCCTAAGGAGACCCATACCCCTGAAACCTCAGATAAAATCAGAATAAAGGAGGAGTTTGCCTTGGTTGATGAGGGCTGTGTTAAGGACCGATTAAGCAAACTGGACATCCGTAAGTTCATGGGTCCTGATGAGATGCATGTGCGGGAGCTGGCGGAAGTCATTGCTAAACTACTCTCCATCATCTTTGGTAAGTCACGGGCACTGGGAGAAGTGCCTGAGGACTGAAGGAAAGCAAATGTCACTCCAGTCTTCATAAAGGGCAAGAAGGAGGACTCGGGTAACTATAGACTGGTCAGCCTCACATCCATCCCTGGAAAGGTGATGGAACAACTTATCCTTGGCATTGTCTCTAGACATATCAAGGATAAAAGGGTCGTTAGGGGCAGTCAACATGGATTCACCAAGAGGAAGTGATGCTGGACCAACCTGATAGCCTTTTATGAGGATATAACCGGGTGGATACATGATGCAAAGGCAGTGGATGTGGTGTATCTTGATTTCAGTAAAGCCTTTGACACTGTCTCTCACAGCATCCTCACAGCTAAACTGAGGAAGTGTGGTCTAGATGGTCATGTAATGAGGTGGACTGTAGACTGGCTGGAGGGAGGAAGCCAGAGGGTTGTGGTTAATGGGATGGAGTTGAATTGGAGTCCTGTATCTAGTGGAGTCCCTCAAGGGTTGGTACTGGGACCAGTGTTGTTCAATATATTCATCAATGACTTGAATGAGGGAATGGAGTGCGTCGCCAGTAAGTTTACTGATGACACTAAACTGGGAGGAATGGCTGACATGCCAGAAGACTGTGCTGCCATCCAGTGGGACTAGACAGGTTGGAGACTTGGTCAGGGAGAATTTAATGAAATATAATGAGGGCAAATGTAGAGTCCTACATCTGGGCAAGAACAACCCCAGACACCAGTATAAGTTGAGGACTGCCCTGCTGGAGAGCAGTGAAGGGGAGAGGGACCTGGGGGTCCAGGTGGACAACGGGATGACCATGAGCCAGCACTGTGCCCGTGTGGCCAAGAAGGCCAATGGCATCCTGGGGTGTATCAGAAGGGGTGTGGTTAATAGGTCGAGAGAGGTTCTCCTCCCCCTCTACTCTGCCCAAGTGAGACCACATCTAGAATATTGTGTCCAGTTCTGGGCCCCTCAGTTCAAGAAGGACAGGGAACTGCTTGTGAGAGTCCAGCGCAGAGCCACAAGGACGATTAAGGGAGTGAAGCATCTCCCTTACGAGGAAAGGCTGAGGGAGCTGGGTCTCTAGCTTGGAGAAGAGGAGACTGAGGGGTGACCTCATTAATGTTTATAAATATGTAAAGGGTGAGTGTCAGGAGTAAGGAACCAGGCTCTTCTCGGTGACACCCAATGATAGGACAAGGGGCAGTGGGTGCAAGCTGGAACGTAGGAGGTTCCGCTTAAATATGAGACAAAACTTTTTTACAGTGAGAGTGACAGAGCACTGGAATAGTCTGCCCAGGGGGATTTTGGAGTTTCCTTCTCTGGAGACTTTCAAAACCCACCTGGATGCATTCCTGTGTGACATGATTTTGGTGTTCCTGATCCAGCAGGGGGATTGGACTAGATGATCTTTCAAAGTCCCTTCCAATCCCTAATGTTCTGTGATTAAGGGTCATTAACATATTCAAAAACACACACCAAAATGCAAATATATGGAAATGTGGGATCTTTGCAAAAGATCGCCAAGCACCTGATTCTGCAGAATTATTTAATTAACTATGTAATTAAAAGACCTTTATGTGGATTCCAACTCTGTGTGCTTATTGGCCATGTGCACTGGGCATAAACCTATAGACAACATTATCACCTCATGGCAGTGGTAAGAGGGGTAAAGCAGCCAGAACCATGCTGGCTGCCATTGTTTGAACAGTCATGTTGTCTATGTCTCCTCACATTACAGCTAGATTTCATGCTAGGTAAAACAGAAGAAGAAATTTAGAACGTCCCAGTCATCAAGCCTGAAACTAGCTGTTTCAAATGGTACGTGGGGCACCTTGGAATTTAGTGAGGAATGTGTCACATACAGCTTGGTCAGCTTTAATATCCCATATCCCAAACATTAATATCCCATAATGCCATGTTATCGTTGACACTTATTCTTATGGACACCAATAGTTACATATATTTTTGTAGATGATTTTAGGGCCATTTGAAAGAATTGAACTGAAGCCTTCACTTCAACACTTAGCCATAGAACCACAGATTAATTGAGGTTGGAATGCACCTCTGGAGATGGTCTGGTTTAATTTCTGGGCTGAAAGCATGATTAGCTAGAGCAGGCTGCCCAGGACATTGTCCAGTCAGGGTTTGTAGTTTCCAAGAAAGGAGACTTGGAAACCTGTCTAGATTAATCATTCTCATTTTCAGTCACTCTAGCAGGCAAAAAAAAAACAACACTATTTTAAAAATGTTTAAATAGAATTCCATGTATTTCAGTTTGTGCCCACCATTGTGTCCTTTCACTGTGTACTAGGAGAAGACTGACTTTGTCTTTGTTAGTCCCTTGCATCAAATATTTATATTCATCAATTCAGTCAAGCCTTCTCTTCTCCAGCTCTCTTAGCTTCTCCTTGTAATACATATGCTCTATTTCTTTTAGTCATCTTACTGGCTCCTTGTAGGATTTGTTTCAGTGTGTCCATGTCTCTTGTTTTGGGAATCCCAGTACTGAACACAGCCCTACACATGTGGTCTCATCAGTCCCGAGTAGAGGGAAGAATCACCTACTTTGACCTGCTGTCACTGCTTTTCCTAATTTAGCCCAGGATAACATTGACATTCTTTGCCACAGTGGCACTTTGCTGGCTCATGTTCAACTTGTCCACCAGGACCCCCAGATCCTTTTCTACAAAGCTGTTTTTCAGCTAGTACTGATTTATTCTCTTTGCACTTGGCTTTGTTGAACTTTATGATGCTCTTCTTGGCTCATTTCTCCATCCTGTTCAGATCACTCTGACTGGCAGGATGGCTCTCTGATGTATCAGCCCCTCTTCCCATTTTGGTATCATGTGCAGTCTTTACTGGTATGCAATCCACCCCATTGTCAAGGTGGGATAGTACTATCTATGTTTAGTACTAATTAACCATTTTAAATAGTACTACACTGGTGTCCATTTTGACTTTCTGCCACTGAACACAACCTTCTGAGCCTGTCAGTTCAACCCCCATTGCTATCCACTTATCTAGTGCATATGTCCTCAGCTTCTGCATGAGGGTGTTTTTAAAGACATGTTGTCAAAAGCCTTACCTGAGTTTAAACAACATTCACTCCTCACCCCTCATTCATCAAGACAGTCATCCCACTGTAAAAAGCTTCAACTCACACAGGTTACTTGTGCCTTTTCCTTATGTCACAGTGTAATACTAAAACCCTTTAAAAAAAACAAAAAAAAAAACACCAGCAAAACTTGAGAGATTAGGGATCCACTCAGTTCAAAGGTTTTTGATGGAGCAGAGGTCAAAGCATTCAGTATGCTTTTCAAAAGATACAGCAAAGGGTTTGTTGATTGTATTTGTCTTCAAGACCAATATTTGCTAAGTAACCTGACTCACCCAGGTTATCTGTGCCTTATCTTTATGGCACAGCCCTATATTGTAAACGTAGGGAAATCTTGACAGAGAAGGATCTGCTTAGTTCAAAGGTTTCTGACAGAGCAGAATGCAACTTCTTTGGGTAAGCTTATTAATGGAGATGACAAAGGGTTCATTTACAGTTCATTTACAGTCTTTGTCCTCAAAATCAGTATGGTATAAACAACTGGACTTAGGTAAGAACCTTGTTATGGATTCTTAATACATTAATATAAGCCAAGCATAATTGCATAAAAATGGTTTGGACCTCATTAAAAAAATTATGCATTTTCCCTACTTCCAGATTTCTTGAACTGTGTATCTTGCTCTGTGTTTGTATAGAATCTGATGCAGGATATGTGGAATGTAATGTTTCAAAAATGATCTTATGTAGAAGGGAGGGTCTGATGCTACTCTCATGTGAATATCATTTTAGCTGTAACTTCATGGATCACTTCACCTATCGTACCATGAGACACATTTGGCTTACTTATAATGGGGTGGTGGTTTCATATTGGTAGGAAGCTCAGCACCATCATGCAGCTCACTCTCACTCCACTTCCTCAGAAGGACAGGGGGAGAAAATATGATCAAAAAAGACCCTCATGGGTTGTAATATGGACACAGAGATAAGTCACTGATTACCATCATGCACAAAACACACTCAGCAAAGGGGAAATAAATGTAATATATTGCCTACTAATAACAGAGCAGTGATAACTAAAACCAAACTATAAACACCTTCCACCCCATCCACCCTCTTCTACAACCTCCCCCAGAGCAAGGCAGGGGAATGGGGAATGGGGGCTGCAGTCAGTACATAATGCTTTGTATAGAGAGTGTTATGGACCTCCCTCCTTCTTCACTGACCTTTATGTCTTTAGGGTTGTTTTCTCTTGCATTTTCTCACTCCTCTCTCCCAGCTGCTGTTGTGCAGAAGTTTCCCTTTCTTAAATCTGTTCTCACTGAGGTGCAACCATCATTGAGCTGAGCTCACTGATTCAGCTCTGGCCAGTGGCGGGTCCCTTTTGTAGCCAGCTGGAACTTGCTTTTATCTAACACGGGGCGGCTTCTGGACTCTTCTCACAGAAGACACCTCAGTAGCCCTCTGCTACCAAAACCTTGCCATGTAAGCACAGTACATTTTACCTCTTGCATCTGTAAAAAAATTATTTAAAAATTATGATGAATATATACATTCATCACACAATCTTCACACGCTTCACAGAAATCAACAAAAAGAATTATCCACACCAAAGTGAACATAACATCATCACAACACCTACAGAGGTGGACAAGTACACACAGTCTACCTCTTGTCCCTTTACCATATTACAACACAAATTCACCACAGTTATTACACTCTTTGGCAGTATCCTCTCTGTGGTTTGCCTGTTAAACTCTCCCAGTTACTGTCCTAACCTCAAGTTTCTTACAAACTACATGTTAGTAGCCAGAAAGGGCTGTGCTGCTTTATCACCGGCAGGTTTAACTGATTTAACACTGTTATCAAAACCTTGCCATGTAAAATCAATACAAACGGACAGAGTTCTCAACTGCTGTTATAATCAATCCTCTTTCATTTTCAATCAGCTAAATCACTGGAGAAGGTCCATGAGAAAGTAAAACAAATAAAACATGATCAGAAGCTGCAAAATATCTCCAAGACTGAAGTACGCCGAGCTGATAATATGAAAGAGGAAAAGAAGATAGTACATCATTTGCTGTACCCAGACTCAGCTCTGTTCAAACGCTGGGGTGCAGATTTAAGTGAAGAGGAACAAACTGTTGCACAGGAGCTGTTCTTAAAATATGGGTATAATGTATATATCAGTGATCATCTGCCTCTGGACCGACCTATCACAGACACCAGATCTCCCAGGTACAGTATAAGCTCTCTCAACATTCACAAGGTGACATGAAATTAAGGAGAAAAGAATCTGCATTGCTTTGGAATAAGTTATTGTAAGGTATTTTTCTAGAAATTAGTTGGTTCTTGAACTCAGTAAAAAATATATATTTTAAGCAGACCAGTGGTACTATGGGAGCTGGTGTAAGTAACCATTAGAAACCTTATTAGGAATGAGTATCTGTTCAAAAAGGAAACACATTTTTCTGCATCGTATGATAAGATACATGATTTGTTGCAAAATCTAATATTAAACTTCACTGGAGTTAACTGGTATAAATGTGGAAGAATGTCACAAATATACTGAAAGCCTACATCTTAGTACCTATAGATCCTTGTATGAAATCTGACAGACAGTTTCAAATAATGTGACATGTAAAATGGGTTGCAAACTGGGCCTGAGTTAACCATGTCACGTTGTTGGTTAAAAGGGAGTTGTCTTACTGGCAGCCCTCTGGAAGATTTCAAGAGCAGGTTAGTCTAACAGCCACCAGTAATGACATAGACAGGAATGATTCTCTAAGGAGGTAAATGGGGTTCCCCTAAGCTCCTGTGTAAGAGAAGGACAAATCCCTTTTCTCAAGGTGAATAGTGCGACTGGTTCCAGATCCTGTTGCTTGGAGCTGGTTCCATCTAGGGCAGACTGTTGCCCTTGATTGTGGGTGTCCTCTGAGTCTTGCATCAAGCTTTAACTCTGATGCATAATGTCAGTTTCACATGTGTTTCTCAGTTAACAGTGGCTGAAGTAGTGTGAGGATTGTGTGGTAGCTTCTCAAGTGAGTTTTGGGGGTCTTTCTGTGCAGTGTCTCTTGGAGTGCTTGGATTGTGGATGTGTGGAATTGTATAAGGGGAAAAAGCTGCCATGCAAGTGGTGGAGAGAAGGACAAGGGAGACAGGCCTCATTCAGTGTTGTGCCAACCACAGATCTTTTTGAGGCAGCCCCAATATGAACAATGCTCACCCTGCTTGGGGATTGTTCTGGGGAGAACTAGCTGGAGCAACCACTGCAAAGCTGTGCTGCAGCAAAGCAAGCTCGTGATTGGTCTGTGTGGTCCTAAAATCAGGTGCAGTGCCTGGTACTCTTCTGTTTTGCTAGGAAGACATACTTGTGAAGACCTCCTTTTGAAGATGTTTTTCACCCAGGTTTTTGTACTAATGGACAATAAAGCTAAGGAAACTGCAACAAAAATGCATGATTACCACTTCAGAGGTCTCATTAGAGCACGAGCCTGGCTCTCAGAGGACTGTATTACATAACTACACAGTTCATGCAGACTGTATTTTCCCCTCCAACATCTTAGAAGAAGGACTTTGTGTTAGTCTCATGAACATGTTTTTAAGGGGATTAAACCATCAGTTTGAGAATGCAGATATGCTCTGTTGTTTCCTCTAGCAGGAATGAACAGTTAGCACTATGTGGCTGAAACAAATAATGAATCTTGGATTTGGGTCTTCCTTTTTTCATTCTTATGGTTTAAGTCCAATATCGCAGGTCTGACTTCCTGCAGATGTGTTTCTCTAATTTTCTTCAGAAACTGTATTAAAATTGTTCTTCTATTACAGCTGTAAAGAGAAGACATATCCCAAAGACCTTCCAACAATTAGTGTTGTACTTATATTTATGAATGAAGCACTGTCAATCATCTTACGTGCAATTACTAGTGTAATTAATCGAACACCTGCTCATTTATTGAAAGAAATCATCCTAGTAGATGATTACAGTTCAAATGGTAAGTGACCCGGGGAAGGCAGAAGTCTTGCAAATGTATGCTGCTATTGTGTCAAATGAATGTTGGTGGCCGTTAGTATACACACAGGGTAGGCTGCTCAAAATTAAGACACAAATTGAGTATGTGAGAAAAAACACACCTCCTTAGTAGTCTGGAAAATGTCAACTAATAAGAAACAGCATGATGCTCTGCAAGTATTGAAGTTAAAAATTTGTTATTGTGGGCTCATAAGACAAATTACAAAAAAAAAAAAAAAAAAAAAGAGTATGTTAAAATAGCTATTTCTGTAGGCATCTGAAATAACTCCTTGAAGAGCGGTATACTGAGTTATGGAAAATAGTCCTAAGGGAAGCAGAGAATGCATCATTGCTCTTAAAATTGAATCGAGCAAGGCATTGTAAGATTATCTATAAGAAATGGTTATGCCCCTTGTCTTAGGGTTACTTTTTCTTCCTTGCCTAATGAGTTGTGTGTGATTTCTCAATTTTAAGGTTTGTAACTGCTAGAAAAACATGCCAGTTTGGATGCAGCAAGAATTCAAATGAATTTCAAAAACAATACTAAGAGCTTCCAAATTTTCCATCCCTTCTCTCTAACACTATATACACATGTATTTGTTTCTTTTGGTAAGGGAGTTGGCATGCCTACACCTTTTGCAGGACCATTTCACATTTTCAGGACTGTTTATTTTCTCTTTTCCTTTCCACAAGCAATATGATACACACATAAATTACTGCACCAAGACAGCTAATTACTTGCTTTTATAGCATACGTCTAATAAAGTTTGTACATACTGATGCATTTGTGTAAAATTTAGAAACCATACAATACCACTCTATATAAATTAAATTTAGGTACATAATCATACTCCTGGAATTAAAACTGCATTTTAAAATAAGCCTCTTGAAATCATTAGTACCTGAATAATTTTAGCTATTCTACTGTAAAGAACAAATCAGTTCCATCTGGAACTGTGAGAAGCTAAAAAGCTGTTATGTACATGATCTTCTCCATTTTTAAATATTGATGACCCCTGTTATTATTTTTAAAAATCATTGAAATGTGTGGGACGTTTTTAGATGATCTGAAAGGACCTTTGGAAATACAGATAAAAAATTACAATGCAAAACATCCTGGACTGCTGAAAATTGTCAGACATGAGAGAAGACAAGGACTAACACAAGCCCGGATTTCTGGCTGGGAGGCATCAACAGCAGATGTTGTTGCAATTTTGGATGCCCATATTGAAGTGAACATGGCTTGGTAAGACTACTAAGAGTGAGGGGTTTCTGACATGGGGAGATAGTGGTGGACAAGGAGTTCAAGTGTGCAGCTGGGACAAACATCTGTATATGGCTCTCCTTTCTGGTCTGCCACATGTTAATTAACAGCCAACAAGTCATCTGTTTTTGAGAGGGAGAGAAACACTGGGTGACTCTTGTCCATGTTGCTTCATTTCCTGGTAAAAAGGTTTTTCTCTCAGTCCTTCATGGGCCAAAATGGCTTTGGTCCAGATCTTTCTTTCTCCCTTGATAACATGCTAACTGATATTCTCTATTTCTTACAGTCTTAAAGGTAATATTGAAGGCCTCTAGTCATGGCTTTAAGAACTCTTTTGGACAGGTTGGGGTGCAAGAGTATGGAGGGAAAAATAAGGTCAGTTCTTCCAGGTCTAGCAGTAATTGAGACCCAGTAAAAAGGCTGTCTCTTTGTCAGATTATAAAAGTCTCTGACCAGGTTCTTTTAGATACTAGACATGAGACGTGTTTAATGTTTTAATTCTGAATTTACTTATTTGAATGTTTTTGGCCTTACACAGAATTTTGTTTAGAAAAGTGATACTGCACTATACTGAAGTCACAACACAAGCATAATATAGTAATTTCAATTGAACTTCAAATTCAGTTTCAGTTGAATCACAATACGAACATGATTCACATTACTGATCCCTATATGCCCACCATCAAGATGCTAGAGGGCCCCATCTGCTTGGAAAGAATTCCCGTGTTGAAGACAACTCAAGTCAGTTACTCTCTTCAAAGTTAATTTTGCTGGGTGTTCAATTTTCACTTTCTATGTTGGCCTGAGCCACATATGCACTTCCCTGATATTGATCTGGCTGGCTTGGGAAGATAATACTTCCTACTATTATTTTAGGAAGGACATGTACATAACCAGTTACCCCACTCTACTGATACTGCTATTTATCTACAACAAAACTCATTCATACAAAGGTCCTTGATGTTGAGATAAGTTTAATTGCCTTTGCAATCACTGTGGTCACTCCCTATATTCTTCTCTGAGCTTTATGTCAGTCCTTGCCTATCTTCTGTGAGATTTCTTCCACTGTAGTGGTTCATTGATTGGTCAGCCCTTCCATCATACAGCAGCTATGCCATCAAGGCACAGGGAAGGAGGGGGAATGATCAGTGGTTTACAGCATCTCTCAGGGTCTTTTTCTCTTCTTTTTCTCTTCTTTTTCTCTTCTTTTTTTGTTTCTTTATGGAGATAGTAAATACTCTCTAGAACCTGTAAGATGCAGTCCAGGATAGCAGTAAACTCAGCAAGTTGTGTGGAACTTATGTTTATTATAATTAGTGACAGTCAAATTCAGAAGTTGCCTAATGTAAGGGAGAACTGAGCCACAGCATTAGAAAATTAGAAAATCATGTTAGTAGTGCTCCAAGACTGGTACATAACTTTTCCTGGAGGCCAAACTCAATGGCTTAAATAAATTAATTAACCCAGTTTTATTGAAATAAGTTGTAAAATGTAGTTCTGTTCAACAGGTTTCATCTTTTTCAAGCTGAATAGACTGTTCATTCATTTTGGTAGGGCTGAACCTATTTTGTCTCGAATAAAAGAAGATCGCACTGTTATAATATCACCAGTATTTGACAATATTCGTTTTGATGACTTTGAGCTTCTTCAGTATTCAGTGGCTGCAGATGGATTTGACTGGGCACTCTGGTGCCTTTATGAACCTTTACCAGATGAATGGTATGCTCTTAAAGATGAAACAGCTCCAGTCCGGTAAGTACAAACAGCATTTGAGACGGTTGTTTCATGGGTGGTGGGATAGAAACTTATAAAGCACATTGTAACTAGATAGTTGGTTTGTAACTGATGATTCTTCAGCAGACCTGAAAGTCTCAGTATACCAGTTTGCCAGACAAGCACATATCTGCGCTGTGAAGACTCATATAGATTCAATTTATTTCTTTCTTTGGAGTTGTTGGAGTGATGCACAATAAAAATAATCTTTGGCAACATTTTTCAACCCCTACTGTTCAAGCATCACACAAAACCAAGAAAAAGACATGAACACAATGCATATAGCTGTTATACCTACTCTTACTGCTAGGCTCCAGTCTATTTCCTTGTGTTTCTCACATCTTCCTTAAACACTCAGATTAGTTTATGTATTCAACAGAAGATGGTCACAAGTACTGTGGTATCAGCAACCAGCTTGCGATGAATAATAGAATCGCAGAATGGTTTGGGTTGGAAGGGACCTTAATCATCATCTAATTTCAACCCTCCTACCATGGGCAGGAACACCTTCCCCTAGACTAGGTTGCTCAAAGCCCCATCCAGACTGGCCTCGAACACTTCCAGGGATGGGGCATCCACAGTTTCTCTGGGCAACCTGTTCCAGTCCCTCACCACCCAGTGAGTAAAGAATTTCATCCCAATATGTAATCTAAATCTTCTTTCTTTTAATTTTAAGACATTACTCCTTGTACTATCACCACACTCCTTGACAAAGAGTCACTCCCCATCTTTTCTTGCCCACCTTTATGTACTGGAAGGCTGCTATAAGGTCTCCCTGGAGTCTTCTCTTCTCCAGGATGGACAACCCTAAATCCTTCAGCCCGTCTTCATAGGAGAGGTGCTCCATCCCTGTGATTTGTGGCTGAAAGCACATATTTCTGGCTCATGTTGAGCTTCTGAGCAGCCAGCACCCGCAAGTCCATCTCAGGGCTACGTTCATAGAATCATAGAATCATAAAGGTTGGAATAGACCTCCAAGATCATCTGGTCTAACTGTCCCCCTACTGCCGATATCACCCACTAAACCATGTCCCTAAGCACCAGATCCAACCTTTCCTTAAACACTCCCAGGGACCGTGATGCCTCCACTTTCCTGGGCAACCCATTCCAATGCCTGACAACTCTTTTTGAGAAGAAATATCTCCTAATTTCTAACCTAAACCTGGCACAACTTGAGGCCATTCCCTCTAATTCTATCAATAGTTATCTGCAAGAAGAAACTGAGCCTGAGCTCCCCACATCTTCCTTTCAGATAGTTGTAGAGGGCAATAAGATCTCCTCTGAGCCTTCTCTTCTCCAGACTTAACAACCCCAGTTCCCTCAGCCACTCCTCACAGGACTTGTATTCCAGGACCTTCACCAGCTTTGTAGCCTTTCTCTGGACATGCCCCAGGGCCTCGATGTCTTTCTTGCACTGAGGGGCCCAAAACTGAACACAGTACTTGAGGTGTGGCCTCACCAGAGCAGAATACAGGGGGACGATCACCTCCCTGGTCCTGCTGGCTACACTATTCCTGATACAAGCCAGGATGCTGTTGGCCTTCTTGGCTGCCTGGGCACACTGCTGACTCATGTTCAGACAGGCATCAATCACCACCCCCAGATCCTTTTCCTCTGCACGGCTTTCAAGCCACTCTCCCCCATGTCTGTAGTGCTGCATGTGGTTGTTTTGGCCAAAGAGCAGGACCCTGCACATAGCCATGTTGAACCTCATCCCACTGGCCTCTGCCCACTGACCCATCCTGTCCAGGTCCCTCTGCAGGGCATTCCTATCTTCTGGCAGATAAACACTTCCCCCAACTTGGTGTCGTCTGCAAACTCACTGAGAGTGCACTCAATTCCCTCATCCAAGTCATCAATAAAGATATTAAAGAGGATGGGCCTCAACACTGACCCCTGGGGAACACCACTAGTGACTGGTCTCCCACTGGCTTTAACTCCATTCACCACTATTCTCTGGGCCTAGCTGTCCAGCCAGTTTGTAACCCAGCAAAGAGTGTACCTGTCCAAGCCATGGGCTGCCAGCTTCTCCAAGAGAATACTATAGGAGACTGTGTCAAAGGCCTGGCTGGAGTCTAGGTAGACTACATCAACAGCCTTTCCCTCATGCACCAGGCAGGTCACCCAGTCATAGAAGGAGATGTGGTTGGTCAGGCAGGACATGCTTTTCATGAACCGATGCTGGCTGGGTCTGATCCCCTAGTTGTCTTGCACATGCTGTGTGATTCCATTCAGGATGACCTGTTCCATCACCTTTCCTGGCACTGAGGTCAGGCTGACAGGCCTGTAGTTCCCTGGGTCCTCCTTACGACCCTTCTTATAGATGGGCATCACATTAGCAAGTGTTCAGTCATGTGGGACCTCTCCGGATGACCATGACCACTGACAGATGATGGAAAGCAGCCCAGCAATCACATCCACCAACTCCCTCAGCACCCTTGGGTGGATCCCATCCGTCCATTCTCCACTCAGCCTGTATTTGTGCTTGGCATCGCCCTGACCCAGATGCAAGACCATGTACTTGGCATTGCACAACCTCACGAGGCCTGTCAGGTCCCTCTGGATAGCATCCCTTCCCTCCGGTGTGTTGATCACACTACACAGCTTTAATGTCATCAGCAAACTTGCTGAGGGTGCACTCAATCTCACTGCCCATGTCACCGACAAAGATGTTAAACAGAGTCGGTCCTAATACTGATCCCTGTGGAACACCATTCATCTCCACCTGAACATCGAGCTGTTGAGTGCAACTCTTTGAGTGTGATCATCCAGCCAGTTCCTTATATACTTGAATACATCTGTCTCCTTGTTCTACAAGGATTTTGAGTGATCTTGATAGTCCCTTAGCTCTTAACAACCTTCCGCTACACAATATTAAAAGAAAAAAACAACTGGTAACAGATAAGATATAATCATGGCAGATATTTGTATGCCACTATGCCTTCTAACTAAATGTTGGAGATAAAACTGCACAGATACCTAGACAAAAAGCTATAGGTGAAACTGGTTTCTGTAATGTGTTAAAAACATTCTATAGTAAACAGTAATTGTTTGACAGGAGAATGGAAAGAAAGAAAGCCAACTGTAGCACTGGGGATTTTTTGTTGTACTGCTTGAGGCAAATTAAACATGCTTCTGTTTAAATACGAAAAGATTCCATGAACAATGCGTTGGAAAAAAAGTCCTACTGCCCTAAATGGATTTACAAAGAGTCTCCAAAGATGCAACACAAGACAATTCCTTACATATACCTTCACCAGCACGAGCCATAGGAGTGCTGTCACCATGCACCTTAACCTGGTGTTTGGTTCATCTCCCTGTACAAGTGCTGTTTGCCAAAAATGGTTCCTGAGCATTGTTTCTTTTCTTAATGACAAGGGAATCTTCCCTCCTTTATGTCATTCCTACTTCCATTCAATTGAACTCATTCTACTGTCAGGCCCTCTTGCACTCCGTGTCAGATCATTCCCTGGTCACAACTACAGAGTAATTACAATTTCCTCTTTGGTAGCTTAAAGAATGGTTTTGTGTTGGGGAGCTCGGAGAGGAGGTCCACAGTTTTTGGATGGGAGAAAATGGAAATGGGTTTGGTCACAGTGGATGGGAATATCAAAAGAGGACCAAACCCACCTTCGGTCCCTTTTTCCCTAGTCTCTAGGTTGGATTCATCTGCAGTGAAATTGTTCCTGCCACACAATTGTCTCATCTGTTTCAAAACCACAGTTGATAGCAATTTCATGATCCCCCTTAGCAATGTGTCTTACTGTGTAAGTTTTTCTAGTGTAACGTCTAACCTTACTCTTCCTCACTCCAGTTTAACTTGATTTCTTTCTTGTTTTAACTGCCACTACATCTCTCCTCAAAATAGAACTAATTCTTTAAACAATACTAGATCATGTTTTTTAGACCATTGATCAAAATTATTTGTTTTCTTCCAGATTCCTCTCTGCTGATCCACATTTTGTTTTGAAGTTAACCTGTTACTCTCCTTTGGATATTTTTGGAAGTTCAAGCTTTGATTGATGGCCAGTTGAATTTATTTTGTTTTAATCACTGTTGCTTCTTTCCAACTGTGCTTGTTTTATACTACAGGAGCCCATCTATAATGGGGATTCTTGCTGCAGACAGAAAATTTCTGGGTGAGATTGGTGTACTAGATGGTGGAATGCATATATATGGAGGAGAAAATGTTGAACTTGGCCTGAGGGTAAGCCATTTTTTAACCTTTTTCTGAAAGAAGCAGTGAAAATTAGTATGCAATTTTTTGGGGAAAAAAAAAAAAAATTCTTATCCCTATTGTTTTTGCACCTCTTCACATCTTCCACTCAAGTTTTTCCAACATTTGCCATTATTACTATAGTACTAACAAATAGTTGCTTGAGCCAACCCCAACCAGGCAACAACAAAATCAAATTTTCCCCAATGTCAAAGTTTCCAGTACTATCAGTACTTACTTCTTTACTGTCTGATTCATCCGCTCCACCCTTCCAGAAGAGGAAGGATGCCAAGGAGTGTGAAATTCCCTTGTAATTCCTACAGTCCACATTAGCCCTTGAAATATTTGTGATGTAAAGTGACTTTCTTGATCAGAGTCAATATTTTAAATAATTCCATACCTGGAGATTATCTGTTCTAGAATTACATTAGCTACCGCATTCACAGTGTAGCAGATACTGAAGGGAAAGCTTCCACCCATCCTGACAAATGATCGACCAAGACTAATATGTATTTAAATTTACCTACTCTAGGGAGTTCTTTAAAATCTACCTGTACACTTTTGAAGGGTCAAATTCCTGGTTCTTGCACCCCTTTAAGCTGGCTGCCAATAATTGTCATGTTTATTTACCCTGCATACTTGGTTAGCCAGAGTATATATTCCCTCACATACATATTTCCATAGCACAGTGCTACACGTTGCTTGAACTCCCCAATGACTCCCTTGATGTAAAACAGTTAATATTTCTCCTGTCCTGACAATAGAAGATCATCCACATATTGTAACATTAGCATCCCTTCTGGTGGTTGAAATTGCTCCAAAGTCTGCTCTAGAAGTTTCCCAAATAAATTTGGTGACTCTGTAAACCCCTGAAGTATAACTGTCCATCTGTATTGCTGCTCCTGCTCCATTTCAGGGTCTTTCCACTTGAAGGCAAGTATATCTCTACTCTTGGGGTCCAATGGACAGGCTCAGAAGGCATCTTTGAAATCTATCACACTAAACCACTTACAGTCATGTGGGATCTTGCTCATCAGTGTGTATGGATTTGGAATCACAGGTGCCACTTTTGCATTATCTCGTTGATCTTTCTTAGATCTGTACAGTCAGCCTTCCTTACCATCAGGATAGGAGTGTTAAGGGGAGACAAGAATGGCTCCAATAACCCATCATTGATCAGCCCTTTTGTTTAATACCAATTTGTCCTTCTATTAAGATAAGGTATTGCTTCTGATTTTTTGCCTTATATCCTCCCCGCATACCTGTCTTCAGGGAGTGATATTAAGCCTTCCTCTATTTCCTTCCTTGACTCATACCACAGGGTCTCTCTTTTTTTTCATCAACCTCTGTCAATAACTTAATTGATACTGTTATTCCAGTCTAAAAACTTACTATTTGAATGCCCAATTTCATCATCAAATCTTTTCTCAACAAGTTAGTCCCTGCCTTGGGTACATACAATAATTGCCCAGTGGTCGTTTTATACCTTAATCTCATCTTGGTGTCCCCAAAAAGTGGCACTGTTATCCCAGTCCCTTCTGCCCCTGTCACCTTTTGGGTTTCATTAGTTAATTTAAGCTCTGATACTTTATGGGCCAGTGATGACCTAGCTGCCCCAGTGTACTGGGTTTATGTAGCAAGGTTTTAGTAGCGGGGGGCTGCAGGGGTGGCCTGTGTGAGAAGAATCCAAAAGCTGCCCCATGTCAGATCAGAGCCAGTTTCATCAGGCTCCAAAGGGACCTGCTTCTGGCCAGAGCTGAGCTGACAAGCGATGTTGTTTGCGCTCCTTTGAGAGCAGATTTAAGAAAGGGGGGGGGAAACAAACAAACGAATTGCTTTAGAACAGCTGCTGGGAGAGTGAGGAGTGAGAACCAGCCCTGCAGCCCCCAAGGTCAGTGCAGAAGGAGGGAGGGTGGTGCTCCAGGCACCACAGCAGCAGTTCCCCTGCAGCCTGTGGAGAGGCCCCTGGTGGAGCAGGCTGTCCCCTGCAGCCCATGGGTCCCACATGGAGCAGATCTCCACGCTGCAGCCCCCCCATGGGTGGAGGAGTCCCCGGTGGAGCAGGTGGATGTGGCCTGGAGGAGGCTGCGGCCCATGGAGAGCCCCCGCAGGAGCTGGCGCTGGGCCGGAGCTGCAGCCGTGGAGAGGAGCCCACGCAGGAGCAGGGGGCCTGGGGGAGCTGCCACCCATGGCGGACCCGTGTTGGAGCAGTTTGCTCCTGATGGATGGATTCTGCAGCATGGACCCATACCAGGAGCAGCTCACAAAAAGCTGCCACCCATGGAGAAGGCCTCACAGGACCAGCACCCGGTGAGAGGGACCCCACGGCAGAGAACAAGAGAGAGCAACCCTGAACGAGCTGCAGAGGAAGTGTTACAGACCAACCACAGCCCTGACTCCGGCCCCCCCATGCCAGCCTGGGGGAGGAGGTGGAAGAGGGTGGATGGCGAGAATGCGCCCCCAGCTTGTTTCTTTTTTTTTTTTTTTTCTTTTTTTTTTTTTTCTTTTTTTGTTTCACACTGCTCCAGCCCATCAGCAATAGGTAATAAATTTTATTAATCTCCCTATTCTGAGTCTGTGTTGCCCATTATGATAATTGTTGAGTGATCTCCCTTATCTCAATCCTTGAGAGCTTTCCACTGTATTTTCTTCCTGTTTCCCTTTGAGAAGGGGGAGTGATGCAGTTGTAGCAGAGCTCAGCTGCCCAGCTGGGTAAAACAACACCCAGTATCTACTTTAAATACAACTTCTTCATTAGGTCCCACCATTATATTTATCAAGGCCTCTCGATGTGTACCAGCTTTCTGAGAAGCCCTGACTCCCCTACTCTGAATTTATAACAGCAAGCAATCTCTCCTCCTTCTTCCTTTCTGGACACTCCTGTTTGAGGTGACTGGCCCAGCCACACTTAAACATCTTCTCAAAGCCTGTCCCTGCTAGGATTTAGGCTGTAAAACAGGTAGCTTTCCTTGCCTGCCATTCTTTTTTCTCTCTTCCTCTCCCTTCCTTCCTGGGACCGACTTCCCTGAAACTTTTCTTCGTCTATCTCCAACCCTCTGCCTCACTACCTGGTCCACTGTGAAGACCATTAGTTTCGCTCTCTGCTTTTCTGTCTCATCTACCCTCCTGACAAACACCTTCTGGGCCTCCCACAGGAGGGTCTCCAGCGAGTGTTCCATCCTTCTACCTTCTGGAGCTTTTTCTGTATATCCAGCCAGACTTTAGGCACAAGATGAACTTTCAGGAACCCTTGGGCTGCTGGGTCCTCGGGATTCATCCCCAAGTGCTCTCTTATTCCTGCTTCCTTAATTCCCATTATTATTATATCCCTTAAGTCTCCCATATGATTTCTGTGTTGTGGGATATTATTCCAGTTGGGGTCAGCAAACAGATATTTCTTCTCTTCTGGAATTACTCCTTGTCCTGGAGGTTTGGTTCTTCTTTCCCATTCTTGCATAGCTGCCTGCCTAATCATTCCCCTCCTCGTCTCTAGTGAGTAACATACTCAAGATCAATATTCTCCCCCCTGCCCCAAATATAAATTAGACCCTAGAAACTATTGTAACTGTTCTGCTAGTCCTGTAGAGTCCTCAGTTAAAGACTTCATTTCCTTCTTAAAATTCCTAATCTCTCTGCTGGTGGTATGTGTGTGTGTGTGTGGGGGGGGGTTCACATAACCTATTTGTCCTTGTCCCACTGGGACCTCCCTAAGACAATACATAGGAGTGTTAGTAGTGTTAGTATCAGGGAAGTGGAAATTCTCGATCTCTCTTCTATGTTGTTCTAATTCTTGACAGAGACTAGAGTGCACTTTTTCTCTAGGGACAGGATTAGGATTGGGGGGGGTAAGAAGGTGAGGGTGTAAATTATCCAAGGTTTCCCATCAACCTGTCCTTCCCTCTGATTCCTCTTTCTCCTGGTCATGGCCCTTTTTCAATAAAAACTGACTTACCCGCTGCACACAGCAAGCAGCATAACAATTCCTCCTCCGAAAAAGTCTTATCATTTGTATAAATTCAAAGCCTGGCAAAACCAATTTTCATCAGACACATATTTAGGCCAAAATACTGCTGTTCTGTCAATTGATTCCTTTGTTTAGATTAATACACAGTATTTAAACATTTTATTATTTCCTCTAGTTTTGGGATTATTTTTTTCCAATTTCTTACCATTCTTCCTGGAGGACTATTGGTAGGCACTGTCCTAGGGATATCTCCCTGTCTCCTGGAACCCTTATTTCCTATTTTTCCTAGCCGTTCTCAGTGTGCTGCTGCAGAAATTTTTCCTCCTGTAGGGTACCACACACTAATGCGCCAGTTCTAGAAAATGGAAGTGTACTGCTGAGCACTTTACCGTGCACGACGGTACTGTATACTAGATTTCCACAAGACCCTTTCTCTCTTTTAACTCTCACTTTGTTTGTCTCTGGCCATACCCTTTGTGGAGCTACAGAACTGCGGATTGGGGCTCCACACTTGCTTCGTATCGTACGTCTCAATCACACTTCACGCAAGTCTTACCCAATCCCCAAGGCAAACTTAGTATTTCTTACCTTAGTGTGTGCACAGAGTTACCTGGTCAATTTTTGAAATTGGAGTGCCTACCTTCCTTTCTTCCCCAATTCTTCACCGATCCTGCCTTTTTAACCAGTCGCAGTTCCTTTGTCAGCTCTCTGCAGAACCACCGTCATTAAGGCACAGGACTGCTGAAATCAGTGGGGCATGGCTTCCTGCTGTAGTGGTAATAAAGCTTTCCTGAAGGCAACTGGATCCTGGGCGAGCCCCCAGTTTGTGAGAAACAATCTGCAGCCAATAACAAAGGCTCAGGAGAGGATCTCAGTGAAGTAGCATTTTCATTCATGATTGCAATGGTGGGCGTTCGGCAAGCAGGAGCGCACAGCGGAAGTGTATCAAAGGCCTGTATTCCCTATTACCTGACGCTTGATTCCTTCCTTGTTTCCTCATTGGCTGAGTGCTACAGGTTCATGAACTACGCACTGCTTGTTACAATGCCCTGTATGTGCAATTTTATTTGACCAACCTTAATCCTTAATTTCATCTATTTCTACTTTTTTTTTTTTTTTTTTTTTTTTTTTTTTTTGAACTGGAGGGGCCCATGATTTTGTAGCTCCTTGTTCTTGATGATTCTGCAACTGCTTGTCTTTTTTTTTTTTTTTTTTTTAAGTCATCCTCCTTATGTTGGGACAGTGGGACCTTCCACTGTCCCCTTATCTGCTTAACATAGTCCCCACTGCCCCACTGCTATGTCTTTGCAATCACTTTTGAATATGCAAGGTTAGTGGATTTTTCCACTGCAAGAGCACAACTTTAATTCTTAAAACAACAACAGAAAGGTCCATGTCCCCTAGAAAGTAATGTATTCTTCAACTTCAGATGTCTTCAAATCAAGAATGTATGACTTCCCCCCCCTTCCCCAATATTGTTATCTGGAGTGTCTTCAGCTATTAGGGAACATGTTACAGAACTAAAAATTCCATTAGGAAGTATTTTTGAAAAGTAATGGTGGATGGAGATATTCTAGGAAACCTGAGAAGATTAAAAAACACCATAGTGCTTATCTTTCTAAAGAAATATGAAAGCTAAGGGGCTTTGAAAGACAGTAGTAACCAGGTTCAAAATGAACAAGAGAGAGGAGTAACTTGACTATCCCAGCTGAAGATCTGTGGATCTACTTCCAAACAGTATGGTGGGTCTTAAAAATTTTCAGTCATTCATGAGAGTACTGAAGAGTTATTGAAGAAAAACCTAGTCAGAGTTAGTAAACACCAGTGAATCACAGAAATAAGTACAAAGTCCCCTGGCCTGAAAATAAGTGAGGACTGTGAGCAGTAACATGTATTTGGCTTGTTCTTACACTTTTCCAGGAGTAAGTTTGTAGTTTTTCCTGTATACAGAATAGGTTAGATGGACCTTCGGTCCAGTATGGACATTTTCTCATGTTCTTACAGTTCTTTTTATTTTTAGTTCTGAATCTTAATTAGTAAGCTTGAGTTTAGATTAGCATAGCTTCTGGCCTCTTGAGGAGCTTCCATACTTTCACTGGTTCATATATAGTAAGGCTGGGTATGTTTGCTCTGGATACTTTGGTACTTTTGAAGTGTTGGCTGTAGCCTGCTTAGGTACCTCTTTGAATGCCATGCACGTATTTTCCAGGAACCCACTGGATTTTTTTCTTCCCCTTTAATTCTTCCTAACATATAAGATTTTGCAGGATGAATTTTGTTCTCAGGATGTTCCAGGCAATGTCACTGCTCCTGAGAGTTCCTGATTCAGACCCACATCCACCACAGTATTTAGCAGTCTAGCTTCTAATGAGACTGTTTGGAGGCATATACCAGTTTTCCTTAGAGTATTGAAGTGGTTCTGAGTGCCTTGCAACAGGAAACTTGTGAGCAGTTCTGTTGATGATGATGGCAAAATAAAAGAAAGAAAGAACATTCCTTTGCTCTACTGGACTTGTGATAGGGCTACACACAGTAGAAATGAGAGGTATTAAAAAATTCTCATTCACTCAAGAAATATAACTTGGAATGTTGAGGTCATGGCAGTTCATCTGGTGAAAGAATAGGGAGATCAAAAATTGGAACATTTTAACAAAAATGCATACAGCTTGAAGAAATAGGCAACTTTACCTGACATTCTCTCTTCTTGATCCAGGCTTGGCAGTGTGGAGGTAAAATAGAAGTACTGCCCTGTTCGAGAATTGCTCATTTGGAAAGAGCTCACAAGCCTTACTTGCCAGACTTGAGTATTGCATTGAAACGCAATGCCTTGCGAGTAGCGGAAGTATGGATGGATGAATACAAGTACATGGTCTACTTTGCATGGAATCTTCCAATTGAGGTGGCAATGTTTTCCTATGTTTCAAACTGATAACGAGGGTTTAAAAGTGGTCAAATAAGAGCATATGGCCACAGGAGAAGAGACAAGCTATCATGGTTATAAGAGTGGTTAATAAAAAAAAAAAAAAGTTATTAAAATTGATATGGTGCTAATTATTGGTATGGATGACATTTAAGAGCCATGATCATAGACTTGTTCCTCTTTTGCTAAGAAAGCAGTGAGAATTACATCAGGCACCACTCATAAAGTGGTTCATTCATGTTAATCATAGTATATTGACTTCTCATTTGGCTTGATGTTCTTAACACTCATTGAGATCTATGAAGTAAGTCTTATAAAAGTAGGTCCCTGTTTGATTCTTTGTTTGAACTTTCTGGTTCCCTCTCACTTTGTGAAGTCATTTACTGTTCAATTTTTTTTTCCTTCTGTTCATGAAAAACATTTTTACGCTGCTATTTTTCCTTTAATAATAATCTGTCCTTTAATTATGTTTCTTTTATTTATTCATTTTATATATATATACGTATATATTTAATTACCTTCAGTACTTCTGAATATGATTTTAACCTGTACAAACTGTTGAAGATATGGAATTGTCAAGTCATTTGAGTCTGTACATCTTTGGTTAATAACAAGAACTGTATGAATTTTCCCAGTCTGCCCTTAGTGGGTTTATGAATCTTTAACAAAGGAAGAATAGCTTCCCATCTACTTGTATTTTCCTTATATTAAAGAAACAAATCAAAATATATAGTCATATACTATAAATTAAAGCTTCAGAATAATTCATTTCCCTTTCCCATTAATTAACCTTTACAATAAAAATATGGATTTTTTCATCTGAATATGGTAGTCATCAAAAACTAAGCTTTTAGTTGTAACATACATAACAGTTTTCACAGTGAATGAAACCTGTGCGAAAATTGTTCTTTTTTATTAATCACTTTTCTCTGGGATGTTGAAATTCTTAAGCTAACTGATTCAGGCCTCAGACTGCATTTTAGAAAACTGCTGAAAGACTGGATATAAATTCTTGTGTAGGACTTATCTCTGTCAAACTTCACTACTTTGATATTCTTTATATGTATGAAATCATAACATGTTTGTTTTTCATCAGTGTATTGGTACTTCTAGTCAAAATAAGTTCTGAATTTCTGAAGCTTAAAAACGTGCATGGATTTTTTTTTAAATGTCCTTTTGAATATAATTTATGTGTCATTAGTAGAAAATATGGAGAAATAAATCTGTGTTTTTCCTGGTTTCTCAGATGACTTTTATATTCTGAAATTAAGTATGGTGTTCTTGCAGAATTCTGGAATAGACTATGGAGATGTTTCTTCCAGAAAAGAGCTAAGGAAAAAACTGAACTGTAAAGGCTTTGACTGGTACATAAAAAATGTTTACCCTAATTTAAGATTTCTTCCCAACATTGTTGGCTATGGAACAGTAAGTACTGAATCTATTTCAAGTATGGAACAACACATTAACTCTAGTGTTAGGAAGAAGTGTTGCAAACATTGTTTTTCTGATTGTAATATGTTTCCCTAGAAACTTTAAAAAGTCTTTTAACATGTCTTTCTAGACACTAAAGCTTTCAAACATCTTTTTTCATATTAGTTGTCAAACTAGAATTTCTAAACTGTGGTTTTTGTATATGTACTGATGGGAACACAAAAGTAATTTTGGAAAGTGCTTAATATGCATTGTTCTACTATATGCAAAATTTACCAACTGATCAACAAAAATAGATCAACAACTTCTTGTAAGTACCTGCATTTTTCCATGAAGTAGAACAGTAAGGATTGGATTGTATGGATTTTTTTCTGCAGCAGTTAGCAGGATAATTTGAAAAACATGAAAGTATGAATTGAAAATATTTTAGCAATAGTTCTAGAGAACAGCAATATATATAATTGCAGTAGTTCTCCCTCTTTACAAAAGGGAGAACTAAGCATCCTGGCTGCAGTGGCTTCTTAATATAGCTAGACAGTTTCTAGACCCAGGCTGGAGCTGGGCAGTGGTACGCACCTGTTTGGAGCTGCCTGATGATTTCTGAGATGGAGCAACATTACACAATGTTAATAAGCCTTTGAAGTACCTTAGATTTTGCTTTTGATTTTTACTTTTATTAATAATTTCTACAATAGTAATTCAAAGGTTTTTTTTTTTTTTTTTTTTTTTTTCTTTTTTTTTTTTCCTAAAACCATATTACATTTCCCACTTCAGGATTCAATACTGAGCTCTGAATAAAGTAACATTACTCTTAGGATAGTTTTTAAAATTAGTGATGAGGTCAAAAATAGAATTGCTGTTCCTCATGGTAAATTTTGTATTTTATTCTGTAGATGAAAAACACATTGAAAGAAGACATCTGTATTGATCAAGGTCCAGTCCCTGGAAACACACCAATTATGTATCCCTGTCATGCATACTCACCACAGGTAATGCAAACAAGTGAACAGATATTCACATGTGAGGTATTGCTAACTGTTCCTTTTCAGCTCTCAAAGGGGCATGAAAAAGGTACTTCAGGACTATTCTCTCTATGCTTTTGAAAGGAAAATATTAAACTTTATTTCATTAAATTCTGATCCCCAGTCCAACTGGTAGCAGAGCAGGCTCATGCAGATATCTGAGTGCATTAAAGGTTTTTGATTTAGCCTTACTGAAAAATGTGAGACCTTATGTTGATACTGATCCTGTTAATTGACAGAAGATCAGTGCATTAAAAGGGAGAGAGATGGAGCTCTTCCACACACCTCACTGCATAGTCTCTCCATGGGTAGGAAGCTGAGGGTTACCATTCAGGAGTAAGCATCTGGCTTTTTTTCATTATCACAGGAGAAAGATATCGTATGGTGTCACATTTGTCCTAGTTTAATTACTGAGAGATCAGTGAGTACTGGTACTGTACAGCTGATGTCGCTCAATATCAGTTTGGGAACTGTATTCTATCAATGTGCTGATGAGATTTCCTTAGTACTTTAATTCACTGTCAGTGGTGTCACCTTGCCTTTCAGCACCTGTTTTATCACAGCACAGGAGAAATGTACATAGGAGGTTTACGTGCCCGACTAAATGCAGTTGATCGATGTGTAACAGACCCTGGGAGAGGGGACCTGCCAATTTTAGAGCAATGTGACATAGCTGTGAGTAAAGGTCTGAACTTGCACTGGGATTTTAAGCAGGTAGGTTGCATTTCTATGCCCCCACATTTTGATAAGCTTTCCCATTATGAGGAACCCTTAAACACATTCATTGCAAAGCAGCTTGCCTCTGAATAGTGTTGCCTCAATTTCAAGACTTGCAGGTGTCACTACAAGAGCTAAGGTGAAGTTGATTGAGTCCTCAGGGGTGTGTGAATGGTCACACAACAGATGCTGACTGAGTTACCAGAATTTAACCAGTCCTCACTTGTTATCTGAACCATAGTCACTTACATTTGTCCATCTGTCTCGTCTGCCTGGGTGGAATCAGATGGCTTAAGCCTGTTACACAAAGGTTAAAGAATAAAGGTTTTTAATTTTTAACTGAGAAGACTAAAAACATTCACTTGCTCACAGCTCAGCTGAAAGGTAGAAAATATGCAAGCCCGGGAGTCTCTACTGTTTTTGGTCTGACTGTGCATCATGAACCCTCTCCACTATCCACCATCTGTCTTCCCAGTCTTCTCATGGGACGTGTTGGTCTTAAGGGAGAAGACACCACATCCTGCACCCTCTCCAGTACTTTCATCTGTAACAGTGTCTGAGCATGGAAGTCCTAGCCAGAGATCAGGCTAGGTTCATCCTTTCAGTGCTCTGGTTACAGCTGGCCATTAGAGTCTTCATGCTATAAAAAGTTCAGTTGTCTCCATTTGTGCAGTATTTATGCTAGCTGATGCTGACACGCTTAAGAGCCTCAGTGATATTTTCATCTTCTGTATTCAGTACCTCTTCCTTCTGCTTAGTCAACTAGTCTAGGAGAGATACAGCCATGGTATGTCATGGTGCTGGGGGAGGATAAACTGGCAGCAACAGCAATGATGGAGGGAGAGGTGGGAAAGGAAGCCATGCATCTTCACCCTTGTCAGGCAGTTCAAACCTTATTAGCTTATGTAATTAGTAGTTAATTAATTTTACATATAATGTATGGGCAATGTCTACTATATATCCCTCTCAGTGAAAAATTAAACAGGAGACAAATCCAGTAAGAGTGGTAGAGAATAAAGTTGAACTGGTGAAAGACAAAGTAAGTTCCAGTGAAGTATAACAAATAATAAAGTTCCAGTGAAGTATAACAAATAATATAGATCTACATGTTCTCCAGAAATTCGAATATGGAATTTCTTTTATCTTTAGTCTGGGCTGTAACCATAAAACTTAGAAAAAAGTGCAGGTGTGTTTCTGGAAGATTAAGATCCACCTTAAAAGTAAACTTTCAGTTCCTCGTATGTGTCGAGCATTATCATAGTGAAACAACTGGCAAACAGTAGCCAGTTAAGATCCTGTTGGTCTGGAGCCCAGCTACTTGTCAACATCCTTGTTTCCAGTGTAATGAGATGACTTAATCACATCCCACTCCATTCACAACAGTTAAAACTGAAATACTAACTTAGAGATAAGGGATGACTATTCTTTTATCTGTTATTAGTTTTATTGAGAAATAGGATGCAGTGTTACGAGTTATTTAGAAACAGGATACAGTGTTAAGAATTGGCAGTCTGTTGAAGTTCCTGCTGACCGGAAGAGGGAACTTCATAACCCCCATTTTTAAAAAGACTTTTTATCTTAAAAAAAAAAAATTAAAAAAAATCTCTTTTTAAAAGGGAAGATCCAGAGAACTACAGGCCAGTCAGTCCCACCTCTGTGCCTGGCAAGATCATGGAGCAGATCCTCCTGGAAACTATACTAAGGCACATGGAAAATAAGGAGGTGATTGGTAATAGCAAACATGGCCTCATTAAGGGAAGATTGTGCTTGACAAAACTTGTGGCCTTTTGCAATGGGGTTACAGCATTGGTGGATAGGGGAAGAGCAACAGATATAATTTGTGTGGATTTGTGCAAAGCATTTGACACTGCCCTGCATGATATCCTTGTCTTTATACTGGAAAGATATGGATTTGGTGGATGGACCACTCATTGGGTAAGGAATTCATAGGATGGTCACACTCAGAGTTGTGGTCAATGGCTCAATGTCCAGGTGGAGATCAGTCATGACTGGTGTCCCTGAGGGGCAGGTATTGGGACTGACACTGTTTAACACCTTTATCAGTGACATGGACAGTGGGATTGAATGCACCCTCAGCAAGTTTGCTGATGACACCAAGCTGAGTGGCACAGCTGACATGCTAGAAGGAAGGGATGGCATGCCAAAGGACTTGGACAGGCTTGAGAAGTGGGCTTGTATCTACATCATGAGGTTCAAAAAGGCCAACCATAAGGTATTGCATCTGGGTCAGGGCAATCCCAAGCACAAATACAGGCTGGGAGGAGAATGAATTGAAAGCAGCCCTGAGGAAAAGGACCTGGGGGTGTTAGTTAATGACAAGCTCAACATGAGCTGTCAATATGCCCTTGTAGCCTAGAAAGCCAACCTTATCCTGGGCTGCATCAACAGAAGTGTGGCCAGCAGGCTGAGGGAGGTGATTCTCCCCCTCTGCTGTGCTCTTGTGAGGTAGATTTAGGTTACATATTAGGAAGGTAGATTTAGATTACATATTAGGAAGGAATTCTTTCCTATGAGGGTGGTGAAGCACTGAAACAGGCTGCCTGGAGGAGCTGTGGATGCCCCATCCCTGGAAGTGTTCAAGGCCAGGCTGGATGGGGCTTTTAGGAACCTGGTCTAGTGGGAGGTGTTCCTGCCCATGGCCAGGGGGTTGGAACTGGATGGTCTTTAAGGCCCCTTCCAATCCAAACTGTTCTGTGATTCTATGATTCTATGATTCTATGATTATGATTCTATTATTTTATAATGTAATAAAATGTTTATTTGAAGTGTAAAAGGAAAAACAAAAACAAAAACAAACAAGAATGAAAAACTCTGAAAAGCAGACACAAAATAAATCTCTAAATATATTTAATAGGCATTGAAGGGTACCAAAAACTGTCATGTGTCATTAGCATGAGGCAAGTGTAAAATTTTTCTTTTATATCTGTCACCTAGCAGTGTTTGTCAGACTCATTTGTAGAGGCCAAGACAATTACTTTCTGACTAAGCACTAAATTTAAATGCCCACATCTTCTCTCATATTTTCTTTTTTTTCCCTTTTGTAGGGATCAGCTGTAATCAACAGAAACACTAAAAGATGCCTTGAAATCACAGCAGACAATACAGGTACATACAGACTTGTAATGCAGACCTGCACGGGACAAAGGTGGAATATTCAACACACAGTAAAGGACTGGGGAAAGACCAAAGATGTGGAACACAGGATACAGCAGTGACAGTGTTCAACTGAGGATCTTTTTCTTTGGAAATTGCTATGTTCATAACACAGCACTGAAAGGAGTGAACTGAAGAGTTTGATAGAAAGGGTTTTTACAATGTGTTACTTACTATAATAGCTGTCGTCTACTGATGCAAAGGTACATATTCATCTCTCTGTGTTCTTGGCATCCCTTGCCAAGTGTCCTTGCCAATCCCACTCCTACCCATGAGTTTCTTTGGCTAGGACTGGAATTGTCTTTGCTCTGTTTCGTCATCACTGGAGAGAAGCAGTTACTCCTAAAAGTGTTTCAGCCCACCTGAGTTATTTATGATGTCATTTTGAAGTGCTTACCTCTGCTCATTAATGTAGAGCAGGTACAAGGTCTCTCACTTTGTAACTTATGAATATTCAGAAATAAAAAATATGGGTCTAAGGCTTCTTGCTTAATCACAGTTTATGAGTTTATCTTAGGCTGAATTGGAAAATTTTTCTTGGGTGATGCAGATAATGCAATACTTCTTGTCATGATGTGTTCATGCTAGTTGGTGAAATGAAGTGCATTTTCTTTCTGTATAATTTACCTGGACATGAATCATTTTCTCAGTAAAGTTTATTATTTTCAGCAGTGTGCTACACTAAGGCTGTTTTATGAATACCTTCATGAAGCTGATTTATGTGAGCCAGCTAACAGCGTGGATTAAGGGGGATTTAATTCAGTAGTTTCTGCAAACTAATATAAGGCCAGTGCAGTAGTGTATGCCTGTTGAAAAAAAACAAGTAAAATACAGTCAGAGTTGCTAATGAGAGGCAAACTCCAGGTAGACTCAATAAGAATTCCTCTTCTCTAGTATAGAAATAGGGGTAGGAGGAACTGGCTGTCCTACTTAGAGTAACCACTCCTAGGACCTACGCTTATTTGTTAAAGGGAACTCCTGCAAAACAAACTCACTGAAACTATACACAGTTTCAGCCTGAAGTAATTTCATTATCAAAAAAGTGCCAAGCATTTTATTTGATTAGAAAATGTGTTCAGAGTTTGTTTGAATATAATCTCATGAATTGATATGACTTCCATTTTTCGATTTCTCGGTAAACTTGGTGTGAACCATCTATCCCTGATATTCAGGTCTGGAATTGGAGAAACTCTTAAAAGAAAATCTTTGGTGGCTTTATTTTTTTTTCCCTTGAAAATTGATTTTTAAAAGTGATACGTTTTATCCAGATTGGATTTAACCTACTGAAATTAACTCTTACTCCCATGTTTTGTGTCAAAGCCAGACACCAAAGAAAATGTTTTATATGTGCTCTGCTGCTTTTCTGCATCTTCAACAGTGTGTCTGACCAAAGCCAAAGGATTTAGCAATTTGGAAAGCACAGTGAAGATTGTGGAAATTTTGCCAGCACTACTGAGAATATAATCTGGCTTGCTGCTGGTGGTAATAGTAAATAAAAAGTGTTCACTTAACCATTTCTTCATCTTAATATGCCACTTTAATACAACCAAAATGTAATAGGCATTTGAACAATTTTGTTCTGAAATTAGAGTTTGGAAAACATCAAAATGTTCCAGAAAGTCTGGATATTCTGTTTCTTAATGTATGGCCAACAGTTATACACAAGAATCAACAAAAAAAACGAAACACTTCAAATACACTAATATATTGGTTTCTCTCAAGTGTGTGTTGTCTTGTTTTTTTGAAGCCCATTCACAAATGAAACTGTTTGGCTAATTTAGCAGACAGGAAAGACAGTAGCCACAAGAGAATAACTCAATTTTCTGACTAGTGCGTTCTGGTGATGCTTGGTGAGACATAAAGAACAACTTAGTGTTTTTTGTTGTTGTTTGTTTGTTTGTTTGTTTTTGGTGCTACAGCAGTAATACATTGCTCTCACTAATATTACTTTGATATACTTTGAATACTTTTGCATGAGGGTAGTACTGCATGATTTCTCAGCAAGTCAAGAGTAGGTGTAGAAATTGTATGTCATGGTGTGTCATGAGAAGGAACCTATGACTGTAGCTGTGGTGGTTTCAGTGCAATGGCTAGCTAAGCTCCCACCAGACCCCCTGCTCCTGCATGGGCTCCCTTCCACAGGCTGGCCCAGAGATCTGCTCCATGTGGGACCCATGGGCTGCAAGGGGACAGCCTGCTCCACCAGGAGCCTTTCCACAGGCTGCGGGAGAACTTTGTCTCCAGTGTCTGGAGCACCTCCTGCCCTCCTGCTGCACTGATCTTGGTGCCTGCGGGCCTGGTTTTCTCACATGTTCTCAGTTCTCTCTCCAAGCTGATGTTTAACGGCCATTTTTCCCTTACTTAAACATGGTCTCACAGAAGTATAAGAAGTGTCACATATTGGCTCAGCTTCGGCCAGTGGTGGGTCCCTTTTGGAGCCAGCTGGAACTGGCTGTTCTCTAACATGGGGCAGCTCCTCAGCTTTTCCTATAGAGACCCCTCCTGCAGTCCCCCCTGCTACCAAAACTTTGCCACAGAAGTCCAATGAGTAAGTGAATGGGATCTCTTCTTGATCTGGTAACCAGTCATTAGCTGAATGTTTAGAAATGCAGAAAGTCACCTCAGCTTCTGCAGAATGACACGTGAGTCATGTGTTAAACAGAGGAAAACAAGTGATAAATAATAACATAGAAGTTTTTAATGAGTGTTCAGATGCAAAGGAAAGGGAAACTTTAATTCAAAGCAAATATCAACAAAATGACTGAGATTCATACCACTGTGAAGTAAGCCATAGCAGCACGTACAGAATAAAGCTTTTCTCCTTGGTTTTGTGCTTAAGCAATCTTGACCTTACTGCATATTTTGATATAAATACAGCTTTGGAGGAAGATCTAGAAAGGGATAATAAGTTTTTCTGCAATATTTGGTGGAACGGGGAGAAGAATCAGTCTAGAGGCAGGAGCTATTTAATGGACTACTAACCAACAATCTCTTTAAATGGAAAATAAATCAGAGAACAGAACATCTTTTCAGCTTGCACCAGGGGATTTGTTTAGTTCTGACCAACAATGTTGTGGGGAACTGTGAAAATAACATTTATATTTGTTTTCATTTATGTTTTTGACTGATTTTTCCCACCTAAAATTATTTCTTCCTTTTCCCACTCTCACTGCAGAACTAGTCCTTTTGAAACAAGCACATGTGTTACCACTGCAGTATAATACTCTTCTTGCATCAAGAGCAATCCAGTCAGAATCAATGATCAATCTTTAACTAGATGATAGATTAAATTTTATCTGTGAGAAATGTATCTGTCAAAAGCAAAAGTAGCCTCATTAGGTATGAGAAACTTTACCAAAAGAATTTGTATTTTCAGAAAGGTAATTTACTACACATTTCACTAGTTCACCACTATGCATGTCCCAGTCAGAACACAACTTTTCCATTCCTGCACAAGACAGAAATAGCTCACTTTGTTTGTTGGTTTGATTTGATATTCCTGGGCTTTATTCATCCTATTTAAGCTGCCATACATCTATTTGTTTTCCTGCACATATCTTCCAGCACTTTGTGTTTTCTGTCCCCCTCCCCCCCACACTTTTTTTTTTTTCTCTGCTAAGTATCCTGTGAATGCATGTTCTTTGAAATCTTCAGCAGACTCTGAGTCTGAGCTTTTCCTTCTGCTGAGAGAGGCAGATGAGTTGAGGACATCCACCAGTTTGACAGGTATTGGGGGATATGAATGATTGCCAGCAGAGAGAGGCAGAGCTGCTCACAGACAGCCACCCAGAATCTCTCAGTAACCAAAGCACAAGCCTGAAGATTGCCAACAAATTAAGGAGTTCGTCAACTACACAGGGTAAGACAGGGTAATGTCCTGTCCCTCACTCCTGATAAGGATTGCACTAGGGCTTTGCATAAATGTTATTTAAGCAATTATCATCAGTATTTAAAATTAGAAACATATGGTTTAATGGCAAACATTATCTTGAGGGAAGACAGTAGTTTGATAAAGAGAAAATACTCATTTTATACAGGTAACTTTGCAAAGATGTTGTCAGTTCAGCATATTTCCAGGAACAGAGGTACAATATTAGAGTGCTACACTGACAGCCATATTGAAAAAGACTGTGATAAATATGCGCAAACCTGTGATGCAAGGAAACTTCATCTGATAGCTATCACACACTGGAGCCATCCAAGTTTGCCTCTGCATCTCCTTTGGACTTGAATTTCTGTGTGTCTGACCACACCACACCTTCTCTTCCAAGGTGCTGCCTGTCTCGTTGATGTTCTTTGTCTTCTAGTCCTTGGAGATCAGGGCTCTAGCAATTATCCATGCAGTGCTACAAGTATTACTCTATTTCTTGTTCCCATTTCCTAAAGCAACATAACCTGCCAACTTCCTCCAGCAGCTACTCCACCTGCTGCCTACATAACTCCACTAGATCACACCTTGCACAGGTGGAGCACCCCATACTCCTCCACCCAAGAGTGTGGGCTGCAAAATCTCCACCTGGACAGCAGCCTCCCTGAAGCTCTGTCTGGATGGCCTCCACTTGTCCACGGATGGCATGGCTAGGTTCCTGGCTGCTGCAGAGCACAGCACATGCCTGGTCTCAACTACTATTCTACCAAGAATCTCAGAGCACAGCCTACAAGCACTGATTATTTCCTGAAGACCTTGAGCTTCTCAGTAGGTTTGCACAGACTGCAACATGCCAGAGAGACCATCGAGGCACACACAGTACAAGAGTGTTGGGACTCAGGAACCCCCTCAGACACCTCCTGGGACCTCACAAGCCTCGCGTGCTTCTCAGCACACTGAGACTGCTGCTGACCTTCAGAAGAAGCTACAGAACAGATTAAAACTGCAATAATCAGTGTTTATTGAATATCTGTGGTTAAACATCCTGCCCACTCCACCCCCAATCAATAGCATGCCTTTAGGGTTGCAAGGGAAAAGCTCTTTAAACAAGGTGATGATGACACACACTTTCTGCTGTGAGATAAGCAAAGAAGGAAGTTTCAGTGTGTCAGTTCTGGGACATCTGTCTATGAGATCCTGAACTACACTGTGAAGGAACCTACATCTCTGCCTCCAAGGGATGATTTTCCTCCTACTTGGGCAAATATGTGGTTACTCACTAGTCTAAAGTGTATCTTACTTCAAGGTATCTTCCTTGTGTAATCTTCCTTCCTTTTAATCTGTCTTAAGACTGTGTGTACAATGGGTGTGTAATGTGGAGGCAAACATGTAATAGCCTTAATTTATCATTGTTCTCATAAAACAGTTTATTTTGGAATGAGCCTTAATTTGTCATTGTTCTCATAAAACAGTTTATTTTGGAATGAAAGGATTGATTTTCTGCAACCTTAAAATGATTTTCACCACTGCTTCTTGGATGGGCTTTCAAGCCTTTGAAGGGACTGCAAAGGATGGCAGACTTTTCTAAAACAAGGGAACAAGAGATACTCTACTTCATTTCCCTTATTCTGGCAGCTATAGGTAGAATTTTAAGGAAGTAAACGGGAATGTTCATTGCCATTATTTGTCTGGTAATTTTGGACAAAAGATGAACAATTATTTTGTAATTTGGCAATTCCATGCAGCTTGAAATTCAAGTAAGTTTGTGTTCACATACTTTGGCAGTAAGGGAGCAGACGATTTTGTGATACATCTGAAAATTCATTATTTTCTAGAGAAAACAAATCACTAAATCAAACAATTTGCTTGAAACAGAGATCTCTCCACATACAAAATCATATTAGTATTTTGGATAAGTGATACAGTTGTTAGGAGCTATGATTCAGAGATTGAAAACTGGCAGGCTTGCTGACAAAGGCCTGGCATGGCCCAGCACCACTGTATCAATCTTCAGCTATTATCATCAGATGAGTGTGTTGGCTGCAATGGGATTATCAAGATTCATCTAAATGAATCTTATTTGCTCTGGTGGAGTACTGCAAAGATCCAAGGCAACTGGAAGGTAACTGAACAGCAAGAGTTTCTATTTTCCTTCTCAGTGGCTGGGAAGATAGTGAACTGAAATTCTGAAAGTCTTGGCCACCTGGGCACACTGCCGGCTCATGTTCAGGCAAGCATCAATCAGCACCCCCAAAATCCTTTTCCTCTGCACAGCTTTCGAGTCACTCTACCCCAAGCCTGTAATGCTGCATGAGGTTGTTTTGGCCAAAGTGTAGGATCCAGCACTTAGCGATGTTGAACCTCGTCCCATTGGCCTCTGCCTGTCGACCCGTCCTGTCCAGGTCCCTCTGCAGGGCCTTCCTACCCTCTGGCAGATCAACACTTCCCCCCAGCTTGCTGTCATCTGCAAACTTACTGAGGGTGCACTCAATTCCCTCATCCAAATCATCAATAAAATATTAAAGAGGATGGGCCCCAACACTGCCCCCTGCAGAACACCACTGGTGACCAGTCTCCTGCTGGATTTCACTCCATTCACCAGCACTCTTTGGGTCTGGCCCTCCAGCCAGTTTGTAACCCAGCAAAGAGTGTACCTGTCCAAGCTATGGGCTGCCAGCTTCTCAAGGAGAATACTGTGGGAGACCGTGTCAAAGGCCTTGCTGAAATCTAGGTAGACTACATCAACAGCCTTTCCCTCATCTACCAGGTGGGTTACCTGATCAGCTCCCTCAGCACCCTTGGGTGGATCCCATCTGGCCCCATGGACTTGTGGCAGTCCAGGTGGAGCAGCAGGTTTCTAACTCTCCTCCTGAAGTGTTGGGGGTTTATCCTGCTCCCTATTCCAGACTTCCAGGCTGAGGACCCCAAGGATAACTGGTCTGACTATTAAAGACAGATGTAAAGAAAGTATTGAGAATCTCAGCCTTTTTCTTATCCTCAGCAGTTATGTTCCCCACCACATCCAGTAAAGGATGGAGATTCTCCTTGGCCCTCGTCTTACCATTAATATATTTGTAAAAACATTTTTGTTGTCTTTATGTGGACACTTTGATCTCTAGTGAGGGACATGAAGAGAAGACCTCACCTAATATGACACATTTTACACCTTGTGGACACAGCCTTGTAGTGTGCAGTTTTGAATATGTGGAATAGTAGAAGCAGAAGCTACTTAGCATTTTCCCTTTGGTTTTGAGCTCTGTAATACTGAGACCATGCACGGTGAATTTCATGCTTTTTCCAACTCATCTGCAAGTCCCAAGAGCTCAGTTACCAAAAGGGAGAATACTACCAAAAAGTAGCACAAGGTGAACAGAGGGGAGTCAAGCTTAAAATGTCTCAAAGAGAGCTAGCATTGTGCAGGGGTGAACCACTGGCTTTTGAGGTGTCTTCTTTGGCTACCCAGTAGCATGTGCATGTTGTAAAAGAAAAGAGGCCAGTCCACATGTAGAGATTGCCTTTGCCGTCCACTGTCTCCAGCATCCAACCCTCCTGTTCGTAGCAGATAATGCTCTACCTGTTCCACTGCTGTTCTTACTACTCCATCCAGGGCAGCGGGTAGTGTTCTGAGATGCAGGGCACAAGCCAACATCCAGCGGAATAGTGTCTCCTTCTATTCTTTTGTCATTTGGTCCTTCATAGAGAAATCTTTTAGTGGCTTCCTCTTTGAAACAGGATGAACAACTGGGGATAGAAATTATCTCTCTCATATCATGCTTCTACTTTCTTCCTATATAGAAACTGTAAAAGTGTCTGTCTGCTTGAAGCCTCCACAGATGAGGTGTTTCCCAAAGCATAATGAACAATCTTTCAGGGACCATGAAAAAATCTGCAGAGTATTAAGCATATCTGAAATATAACCCAATGTTTCTTGCTGTAAAAAATGCCTTTATGAATGTTGCTAAAGGAAAGGCATAATCTATTACCAGGAGCCTGTTTAACTGGTGCTGACCCTTGATTGTGTGATAACTTTATTTTGAGAGGCTGTGTACATCCAGGCCTGGTTGCTGCTGGTATCATTTGTCTAATGGGCAGCAAATATGAACATTGCAGGCAGGTTGTGGTCTTGCCCTGCAATAGGACTGGTCTGCCACTCTTGTGGAGTAGTGTTTTCTACTAATACAAATACAGGCTGGGAAGAGAATGGATTGAGAACAGCCCTGAGGAGAAGGACTTGGGGGTATTGGTTGTTGAGAAGCTCAGTATGAGCCAGCAATGTGTGCTTGCAGCCCAGAAAGCCAACAGTATCCCAGGCTGCATCAAAAGCAACATGGCCAGCAAGGAGAGGGAGGTGTTCTCTCCCTTTGCTCTGCTCTCATGAGACACCACCTGGAGCACTGCATTCAGCTCTGGGGTGCACAGCAGAAGAAGGACACGGAAGTATTAGAAGGAGTCTAGAGGAGGGCTACAAAGATTATCAAGGGGCTGGAGCACCTCTCCTATGGAGAAAGGCTGAGAGAATCGGGGTTGTTCAGCCTTGAGAAGAGAGGGCTTCAGGGAGATCTTATAGAGGCCTTCCAGTACCAAAAGGGGGCCTACAGGAGGGCTGTTGAGGGCAGAGGCAGGAGAGCTGACTCTGTGTCAGTAAGCGTAGTGACAGGACAAGGGGTAATGGCTTTAAACTAAAAAAAGGTATATTTAGATTGCATATTAGGAAGGAATTCTTTCCTATGAGGCCCTGGAAGAAGTTGCCCAGAGAAGTTGTGGATGCCTCATCCCTGGAAGTGTTCATGGCCAAGCTGGATGAGGCTTTGAGCAACCTGGTCTAGTGGGAGGTATCCCATGGCCAGGGGGTTGGAGCTGGATGATCTTTAAGGCCCCTTCCAACCCAAATCATTCTATGATTCTATAAAATACATGAGGTGATAAAACACCAGACCAACTTGTGGCCTCCTGACATTGTGCAAGTGCTCAGTATTTCCCTTGGTCTTTCAGCAGTCTGCTTTCACAGTGAAGCATTTGCATGCATTTGCAATTTGGAAAACTAAACTTAAATTGTAGAATCATATAACTTCTTTTACACTGTTAAATTCAGCTAAGACAAAAGATCTTACCTACCAGGATTGCTGAGAAATACAGGGGCATCTGTTTAAGGCTAAAGAACAAATTAGCTACTTTCAGTACACCTCTCCCTTTCCCTTTTTTAGTATGTGTGACATTTGCCTCATTGTCCATGCGGATTTTCTGTAATATTGTCTTTCAGTTTCGCAACCCTCTCTGTAGTAGAAAGAAGGATTTTGTTCCTTTTTACTTTTTGGATTTTGTTCCTTTAAGGAACACCAGGACTTCTTCCTAACAAGGTAATTTTTGGATGGCAGGGTGCAAGTTTTATAGCAGAAGATAAAAAAAAAATGCTGGATCATTCTTTTTACTCTGTGTATTATGCTTTTGCAAAGAGATGAGAGAATTTTGGGGGCCAGCATGGCTAGAATAAAACAATCAAAAAGCTGTGAAATGATGTAAAGTAAACACATGTTCAAGGTTGAAGTTATCAATTGCCTCTTTGTTTCTATATTTGGGAAATATCTAATATATTTAAAATGCTTCACACATGCAAGTTTTAACAGTAATCCTATTACATAGCTATTGATAAGTGCTAATGTTGAGGCATGCTGATTGCCAGTGTTCACTTTATAGCTTTGGTTTTACAGATGTGACACTATCACAGGCCTGAATACTCTATTGGAAATTCTCTTGTTCTAAAGAAAAACGTGCTTTGTTCAATCAAAAAAAAAAAAAAAAAAAAGAAAAAAAAAAAGAGGTTTTGAAAGATAACTGCTGTCATCATATTCTTCTGTCTTAGTTCACCTGATGGCAAAACCACTGTTTGTGTTGCAAAGAGTTGAGTGTATTCACTCTCAAATAAAATATTTTTAAATTTTATGTCTGTTTTGTTGTTGTTGCCCTTTCCAGAATCTCCATTGCTTCCTATGCAAGAGTGTTTGGATGGGTACAAAAGGTAACGTCAGATCCTCTGGTGTGTTCAGTTGTTCTGTGCTAGCTCAGAGGTAATTCAGTCATGTCCTTCTTCACCACCTCCAGAGCCACAGCTCTGCTTTCATGTGTGCTGAAATCACACATCTCCAGAGTTCATCTGTCTGTGATCCAAAGTCTTGTGCAGTGTAGCACAAATCTTGCAGCACTTGGCTTGCAGCAACCTTGGCTCAGTTTTACTAATAAAAGTTGTTTTCTTGGGTACAGTGAACATACTGCTGCTCACCTAGGAGCCTAGTTAACTACTGTGCCAAATATTGTTTTATAGTCTTAAGTTTTATGTATTCAGCTCACAGAGTCAATTTTGCCTGAATGAAAGGGCCACTAGCAGAGAAGGTTGTTGCTTGTTCTATCTAGAAATCATTAATTTTCCTTTTATTTCTTTTTCTTTTCTTTTCTTTTCTTTTCTTTTCTTTTCTTTTCTTTTCTTTTCTTTTCTTTTCTTTTCTTTTCTTTTCTTTTCTTTTCTTTTCTTTTCTTTTCTTTTCTTTTCTTTTTTTTTTTTTTTTTTCCCTTGCCGAGATATGTTGTCTGATATAAACTATGATGCACTTCAGTGCATGTGGAGAACTAGACAGAAAGCTGTGATGTGGCAAAGAAGTCTCTCTGGTTCTGTACAGTCTATAACAATTGTGAAACCTTCATGTTCCCAGAGAAGGTAACATGAGGGCAGTGAGAACACCAAACACTTGGGAGCTGGAGGTTCTAGCTTTGGGCAAAGTTTAAAAGGGCTTGTTTAATTAGGAAGATTTGTTTTGAATTTAAGGAAAAAATGAGCACATGTAAATGTTATTTTTTTCCCCTCAGAATTAATTCAATGTTTTGGTGAATAGTAATTTATCATTAGCTTGAGATTTTTGTTTCTGAGGATTTAAATGTACTGTCCTAGTTCTTGTTCTGACAGTGCTATGAATAGAGTTATATTTGTTGTATATGTGGAATATAAACCACATTAAACCATTTACATATTCTTTATTTAAGTGTGTAAGATACTGCATAGAGACTCCCCCACGTTATTCTTCCTGAGCACCAGTCAGTCAATTTTCTTGCTTTATAATATATGATGAATGCATTATTAAATGTGACATTTGCTATTGCTCATGTTTTCTGTATGCTCATGTTTTCTGTACAGGGTTAATTCAGACAGGTTTATTTTGTATTATGTAGTTAAACAAGTCTGTAGAGTGAATCATATGCCTTGGTCCTGTGAAAATATTTCTTATTGCCATGGAGACAGTTTCTCTTTTTGAAAGTCTTAACTTAGGTGCCTTTGGAAATCCCGCCCTTATGGTTTGCTAGATGTAACCCAAAATAAAGTGTTAACAGTAATGGACCTGATACACAAATATTCATGTGTTCACACCTGCCTTTATGATCAGACCATTCTTTTGCTATTTTCTATTTTTATTATTTATTGATATCAGGAGAGATAATATGTTCAATAAGGGGCTATTATTCTTTTCTCTGGCATTCTCTATTATTTTTAACTTGTTTGTACACTTTCCATGTGACCCTTTTCCTGATCCTGTACTCCCTTTCAGGATATTTGACTGTTGCTTTTATGTATTGACTTTGTCTTGCTCCCTTTCTCTCTTTCTCTCCGTGGAAGGTGGGACAAAAGGAGGAGCCATACAAGGAACATATGGTGGTCATAAGCCCTGTAAAATCTTGGCTCATCGGGACTGAAAGGCAGTTGCTGTTTCCTGACTGCAGTAATTCATCAGGATGCCATGTTTTTCCCATGCATGACTTTCATCCACAGTCAATGATCTGTGTGAGAAAGCAATGGCTTGGAATGGGGTCTTCAGAGCAAAGCATATTGTTTTCTGTAATGGAAGGAACAAAGCATGGCACAAAAGAAAGGGATACCTTAATTCAACATCAGACCTGCCCACACATTAACATTATCTTGGCATGTAAAGGCATAATTCTTTAAGAACAGTTTCATATTTGTTTTCTTGCCTGTGTTTATTCTGAGAAGAGCAGAGTTACAAGGAAACGAAAAAAAAATCATTAATGAAAAAATTAAAACAAACAAAGAAACAAACAAATAAATAAATAAAACATTAAGCAGATTGCAGGAAAGCTGACTTAAAAATCTAATCTTTTGCAGGTATGCCTAAGAGAGGAAGAAAACCAAAATATGATCTTCAGGGGCATATTCAGGAGCAGGAAGCATGTATATACGTATATATGTATTTCTATACACTGCACCATTAAATCAGTGATATTTTTGTGACATAGCAAGAGCTTGTCAGTATTGAAATTGGAGCATCGCAGTAGTATCTTTGAATTCTTTTCTGTTGAAGCAAGAGGAGTGGACATTGACTCTGAAGGCCTGAAGACCCTAAGGGATTTGCAAGTCCTTTGTTAAAAAACATAAAGCTATTGTATAACAACATGAAGACATTATATAAAAACATGAAATATCATATTTATTCTACACATTATTACTGCATTTGAGTTGCAGCCTCTGTCCTTCAAGAACATAAAATAAGGTTAGGAAATGTACTTGTCCTTAGTCATAGTGTAATGTTTAAAACTGGTCTGCCTCCCACACAATAAATCCTATAAAAAGTCTACAAACGTTTTTTGTAGTGGGTATATTCACTTCCTTTCTACATTTGTCTCCAAATTTTATACTTCAGCCCAGAGGGCTTCTTTCTTACTGCAGAGTATGGACTGTTTGCACAGACATGCATGCACTCCATATCTGAATCTCCCAAACAAAGAAGCAAAGCAATGATTTTCTACTGCACAGCATTAGAAAATGGGAAAAATCTCCAAAGGGTTTCCTACAGAGTACTTTTCCCTCTTTTCTTTATGGAAATACTGGCAGTTTCCACTTAGTTTTCTCTTTGTCACCTGCTTTCAGAGGTCAAGTCTTCATCACTCTGTCTGAATCCCAAGCATGTGAATCACCAGTGTGCTTAAAAAAAAAAAAAAAAGACAAAAAAATAAAGACATTGAACCCTTCATCTGCTCAACTTTTTGCCACCCCTCCCCCCACTAATTCTCAGTTACTGTAGGCACTGGGGTGTTGTCATAAATTTCCATTTCCATGTTATGCTTATGGTGGGTCTGCTGACTTCTGTCTTGACACCTGAGACCTCAACATTCAAGTTCAGACCTGTGCTGGGGAAAGGGACTGCTTTGTTGCATTGCTGCATTGCAGATAGGAAAGAGAGTTTGAAGCAGGGTTCTCTCTCTTCCCTGAGGAGATGGGCAATTCTTCTATACCAGTATGCCAAACATGGCTAATTAGAAGGTCACAAAAGATGCTGGTTTGTTTTTGGTGGTTTTTGTTTGTTTGTTTCATTTTGTTTTTTTGTTTGTTTGTTTGTTTGTTTGTTTTGTTTTGTTTTGTGGCACAGGAAAGAGGCAGTGATACCTCTCCATTGTGCATGGAATATGGGTGTAGCTCTGAAGATGAAGAAGTGGGAGGTATTTCTGTCACTTTACACATCTTTGGTTTGTAGAACTTGCTGGGCATTTGCTGGATCTTTGGGCTGTATTCTGGTGTCTCATACAGTTATTACTAATGCAGTTAAACCATTCAGTTCAGACAGCTGAAGAAATAAGGTCTATTTAGCCAGAGACATTAAAATCCTTTCAGGGAATTAAGATAAAATTTTAACAGTTAACACTGTAATAGTTATTTAAAATGTAACTCTTAATCACCATAGTTCAGGGCATGTTTTGCCTTACTGGAAATATTAATACATTGTTTGATATTCCCTGTTTTAAAGCAGTGCCAATAGTTTTAATGAGATTTACTTGCTTTCATTAACAGTGTAGACACTTAATCCTTAAATCTTTTCAGCTTGAAGGTATTTGTTTTATCACTTTGCTTCAGCAACTACTTCTTTCATCTCTCAGTCTGACTCTTCTCCCTGGACAGACTGTCCCAAATTACCCTTTATGCTGCTTTAGGGTGATTGGTGACACATAAACCAGCTCATTCCTTTTTGGTGCTCTTGATCTCTGCAAATGCTTTAATGCTTCTTTCATGCAATGGATCATGGCTTGTTCCTGCATTGTTCTGTGACAGTATCTCCCACAGCTTTCTAAAAGCTTCAGTTCCCTGACAGTTCAAACCATCCTTGTTTTGTGATGCACTAAGGGACATCTAAAGTGTGACCTATCCAGAAAGGAAACATTGAGACTGCTTGGCCTTTCCATCTCTTTTCAGGTTGTATCCCCAGAAACACTAAGTTGGATGGCAAACATTTCTTGGGGCAGCATGTCTGAGACCAGCTCTGTATCTCTCTAGAAACTGTGTGGTCCTGACAGGAATACATCCTTTTGTTTCTTAGACTGTTTGCTCTGCCACATCACCAGCAGGGATTCAGAACAGAACAGAATCACAGAACTGTTGAGGTTGGTAATGCTTTGAACAGCATTGCAACCGTATCACAAAATCACAGAACAGTTGAGGTTGGCAGGGACTTCTGGAGGTTTTTTGCGTTAAGGGGTGTAGCTGATTAACTGTTATGGGTCTGGTTGGATTCAGGGTACTGAACTATCACAGTTGCAGACTCACCATCAACATAGCATGCCCTCACTCTAGTCACACTCAATTAGAACTATCACTGCTAGGAACAATGCAATTAACTGCAATTTATTACAGCAACAGGTACACAGGTTCTTTGGATTGCTGGTGATAAATTCACTGTCTAGAAAATCAAGCTAGCATGCATGAGATACACATATACACAGCCTGGCTATTAACACGTTAAAAGGCACAAAGACTCTACAGAAATTTCTAGGCTTCTGCAGAGACACCCAGTATAACCAAGTGTTCAAATCTCACCCAAAGGTGTCCCAATGAGGGGGGAAGAGAGGCTCAGCCCATCAACTATCCCAGAAGTCAGGATGGTATCTTCCCTCAGGATGGTATCTTCCCTGACATCCCCTTTCTTTTAAGCCAATTTATATTATTTTCTACCTTTTAGGTGGAGCTTGAGTGACTCTAGTCAAGCATATCTTGGTTATGATTGGTTAAAAGTTTTCTCGCCTTTGTTTAAAGGTATAGGCTCTGAGAAATTCAGAGCGCGAGCTTAGTGAGGGGTGGTTGCACCTTGGAGGTGAGTAACTTTTGGGATGGGGGTGTGTTTTCATATTATAATGATATTATAATGAACAAAAGTTCACTAGAGTACAGCATTTTGTCAAAAACATGACAGGTTGTTGGCTCAGGGTAGCAAATGTTCAATTTATCAGTCTCAGTGTGCACAAGAACAGTCGAGACCTCATCTCGTCACAGAACCTAGTCACAGTGTCTCCACTCTGCTCTATGCTCCATACTGTTCCTTAGAGCCAGCACACCAGGTTCCCCTAGCGCAATAGCATCTAAGGTTGGAACCCTAGGGAACGTTCAGGTAATTCAGCTACACTCTAGCCTGAAAACCTCTTCAGTGCTGTATATTTTCTTTAAAATATGAATATTAGTTTTATTTTCCTAATTACTTTAGGCAATTACTCCACAAGATTGTCTGTTCCAGTGCACCTACTAAAGCAAGGACACCTAGAGCAGATTGCCCAGGACCACGTCCAAGTGGTTATTGAAGATCTCCAAGGAGGGAGACTCTACAACCACTCTGGGCAACCTGTTCCAGTGCTCCATCACTCACACAATGCAGAAGTGCTTCCTGATGTTTCGACAGAACCTCTTGTGTTCCATTTTGTGCCCATTGCCTCTTGTTCTGGCACTGGGCACCACGGAAAAAAAAAAACTGGCTCCATCCTCTTTGCATTATTCCTTCAGGTGTTTATAGGCAATGATAAGATCAACCCTGAGCCTCTTCTCCAGGCTGAACAGTCCCAGGTCTCTCAGCCTCTCCTCATAGGAGAGGTGCTCCACCCCTTTTATTGTCTTGGTAGGCATCGGTTCGACTCTTCCCTGTATGTCGAGGTCTCTCTTGTACTGAGGGACGTGGAACTGGGTACAGTGCTCCAGGTGTGGCCTCACTAATGCTGAGTAGAGTGGAGGATCATCTCTTTTGACCTGCTGGTAATACTTCACATAGTGCAGCCGAGAATACTCTTAGCCTTCTTGGTAGCAAGGCAATTGCTATATGTATGATGTATCATCATCTCCTCCCAGTTTTGCAAACTTCTTGAAGATGTTCTCTTTCTCATCATCCAGGTAATTAACAAAGGTCGTAAACAGTGTTAAACCCTGCAGTATACCACTAGTGACCGCCCTTTAGCTGGACTTGTGCTGTTGATGACAACTCTTTGAGCCGGTCCATTCAGCCAGTTTTCAATCCAACTCATTGCCTAATTACACACCTTGGGATTCATTAGCTATGAAGAAAACCTTCCTGAAGTCAAGATAAATAACACCTACTATATTTCCTCCATCTGTAAAGCAACTCATCCTCATTGTTGAAGGCTATTAGGTTGCTTAAGCATGATTTCCTCTTCTTAAATCCATGCTGACTAATCCTGCTCATCTTCTTGTTCTTCATGTGCCTGGAAATGATCCCAGGATTAGTTATTCCATCACCATGGCATGTAATAACTAATTCCACAAATAATTCCACATAACAGAGAGTCATGGTGAATGTAATTAAATCCAGTTGGAGGCAGGTCACTAGTGGTGTCCCCTAGGGCTCAGTATTGGGGTCAGTTCTCTTCAATATCTTTATCAATGATCTGGATGAAGGGATTTAGTACACCTTCCTAAAATCATAAACGACACCAAGTTGGGCGTGAATATTGACTTGCCTAAGGGTAGGGAGACTCTGTAGAGGGATCTGGATAGGTTGGCCAAGGCCAACTATATGAGGTTCAACAAGGTCAAGTGTTGGGTCCTGCACCTTGGGCACAACAACCCCATGCTGCGCTACAGACTTGGATAAGAGTGGCTGGAAAGCTGTCCAGCAGAAAGGGACTTGGGAGTATTGGTTGATAGCTGGCTGAATGTGAGCCAGCAGTGTGCTCAGGTGGCCAAGAAGACCAACGGCATCCTGTCTTGTATCAGAAACAACATTGCCAGCAGGACTAGGGAAGTGATTGTCCCTCTATACTTGACTCTGGTGAGGCTGCACTTTGAATACCATGTCCAGTTTTGGGCTCCTCACTACAAGAAAGACATCAAGTTTCTGGCCTGTTTCCGAAGAAGTTCACTTCAGTTGGTGAAGAATCTAGAGAAGAAGTCTTATGATGAGTAGCTGAGGGAGTTGGGTTGTTTAGCTGGAGAAGAGAAGGTGCAGGGGAGACCTTATTGTACTTTACAATTACTTTAAAGGAGGCTATGACAGGGGTGGTTCAGACTCAACATCAGGAAAAAGTTCTTCACCAGGAGGGTGGCTGGGCACTGGAACAGTCTCCCCAGGGAAGTGGTCACAACACCAAGAGTTCAAGAAGCATTTGAAAAATGCTTTCAGATGCATGGTCTGATTTTTTGGGTGGTCCTTTGGGGACACGTGAGTTGGACTCAGTAATCCTTGTGGGTCCCTTCAAACTTGGGATACTCTATGATTCTGTAGCAAGGTGGGGATTGGTCTCTTCTCCCAAGCACCCAGTGATAAGCCAAGAGGAAATGGCCTCAAGTTGCACCAGGGACAGTTTAGGTAGGATATTAGGCAAAATTTCTTCACTGAAAGGCTTGTTAAATATTGGAACAGGCTGCCCAGGTAAGTAGTTGAGTCACCATTCTTTGACATCTTCAAAAATGGTGTAGATGTAGAGCTTAGTGACATGGTTTAATGGTGGACTTGGCACTGCTATGTTAAAGGTTGGACTAGATGATCTTAGAGGTTTTTTCTAACCTAAATGATTCTATGGTTCTATGACCTTTCCAGGGATTGAGGTAAGACTGACTGACCAGTAGTTCCCTAGATCCTCCTTGAAAATGTATGACATTTGCTTTCTTCCAGTCCTTAGAAACCTCTTCTAAATGCTATGATCTCTCAAATATAATTGAGAGTGGCTTCACATTTAAATGTGTTCACTGATCTCTTAACAGTTGTAGGTGTATCCCATTGTGTCCCATGGTCTTGTATGTCCCGTTTGTTTAAATATTCTCTAACTTGATCCTTGTCCACTAAGGGTTGAAGTCTTCCTTGCTCAAGACTTTCCCTCTTACTTTAGGGGCCTGGGATTCCTAAAAGTCGGTCTTACCAGTAAAGACTGAGGTAAAGAAGGTGTTGAATACCTTGGCCCTTTCCATGTCTTTTATCACTAGGACCCCTGCATCATTGTGTGTTTGGGCACTAAATTTATATTGTCAGGAGTCACATATCCCTGCTTCCACTTTATATATTTTTTCTTTGTGGTTTTGTCAGGAATTCCTCATTCATCTGTACAGGCTTTCTGCTGCCTTGAGTAGGTGATTCTTGAATATAAACTGGATCACTTGGACCCCTTTTCTCTCCAGGCTCACATCCCATTGAATTCTTCCAAATGGATCCCTGAAGGGGCCAAAGCCTGCTCTCTTGAAGGACAGTGTTTTAAACCTTTTTTTGCTCTGCTCCTTTCTATCAGGACGCAGACAAGGCTGCCCCTAATCTTCACACTGCTGATCATTGCTTCCTCTTTTTTTAAGTATGAGATCTGGAAGAGTGCCTTTCCTCATTGTTGTTTCCTCAATCACCTGTATTACGTAATTGTCACTGAATTGTCACTGATGCATTCTAGAAACTTCCTGGAATACTTATGCCCAGCTGTGTTGTCCTTCCAGCAGCTATGGGGTGGTAAAAGTTCCCCCAAGAGGACCAGAGACTGTGAATATGGGGCTTCTTCCATTTGTCTGAAGAAAGCCTCATATATTCCTTCTGCTTGATCAGGCAGTCTGCAGCAGACAACCAAAACAATGTTACCCACATTGGTCTGCCCAAGAATCCTGACCCATAAACTGTTGTTTGGCTCATCATCCTTTCCTAGACAGAGCTCCATGCATTCCCAATATACTCTCACATAAAGGACACATATTCCTCGCCTTCCCTGTCTGTCCTGCATAAAGGACCTGTATTCATCTCCTGCAACATTTCAATTATGTGAGCAATCTCATGATGTCTCTGTGATCCCAATGATTCTGTAGCTCAGTAATTGAACATGGACCTCTAATGCTTCCTCTTTGTTCCCTGTGCTGTATGCATTGATATACTGGCACATGATAGAAGTGTGCTGGCATGGTGATTTCACAGAAGAGGTATGAGAGCTTTCCCATAGATGTTACATAGACATTTCCTTATTTAAGTGCATATGCTTAAGGTGACCCCACTTCAGCCCCATGTTGTTGACTACTTAATCATTCATTCTTTAGAGCTCTTCTTACCAGGTTAGCCAGCCTGTTGGTGAAGATACTTTTGCCTCTCTTGGTCATATGGATCTTGTCTCTTTCAAAGAGGACCTTGCTGGAAAAACAAAACAAAACAAAACAAAATGATCCTGAAGCCAAAACCCTGCTGCAAATACCAGATGTACAAACAGTTGTTGACCTGCAGGATCTGTCTACTCCTCCTCAAGGCCTTCCACCTTACTGAGAGAATCCACAGGAATACCACCTGGATCCCCATGACCTTGACTATCACCCCCTGAGCCATGCAATCATGCTTGATATCCTTCAGATCTCCCAAGGCAGCATCATTGGTGCCTACGTGGAAAATCAGAGTCTGAGGACTGGACAAGCCTTGGCAGCCTCTCCTTCAGTAAGCAGGGTCATAGTGTTGTTACTCCTCAGTCCTTTGTGTTATTTAAGTTCATGGGAAGAGTAGCCTTTGTGTTCTGTACTCAAATAATTGTTCAAGTTTGCAGAAAACCTGCTTCCGATAACAATGTCCTATTGTATTTGTGCTGTCTCAATATCCTTGCACAGGATAATATAATATATTAGTAATGTAATACTGGTACTATAATACTGACATAATGATGACCTGGAATGTGTTTGTCTGCAGGCACAACTATGTGTGTACAAAATATCTTGCTTTTCTTGTCCAAAATGCTTTATCATGATGAAATTGCAGAATCACAGAATCATCTAGGTTGGAAGAGACCTCCAAAATCACCTAGTCCAACCTCAGACCTAACACTAACCAGTCCTCCACTAAACCATATCACTAAGCTCAACATCTAAAGGTCTTTTAACAACCTCCAGGGATGGTGACGGAACCACTTCCCTGGGCAGCCCATTCCAATGCCTAACAACCCTTTCAGTAAAGAAGTTCTTCCTAAGATCCAAACTAAAACACCCCTGGTGCAACTTTAGTCCATTCCCCCCCATCCTGTCACCAGGTACATGGGAGAATAGACCAACCTCCACCTCTCTACAGCCTCCTTTAAGGTACCTATAGAGAGCAATAAGGTCGCCCCTGAGCCTCCTTTTCTCTGGGCTGAACAATCCCAGCTCCCTCAGCCGCTCCTCGTAGGACTTGTTCTCCAGGCCCCTCACCAGCTTCATCGCCCTTCTCTGGACTCGCTCAAGCACCTCGATGTCCTTCTTGTAGCGAGGGGCCCAAAACTGAACACAGTACTTGAGGTGCGGCCTCACCAGAGCCGAGTACAGGGGGATGATCACCTCCCTAGCCCTGCTGGCCACACTGTTTCTTAATCAAGCCAGGATGCTGTTGGCCTTCTTGGCCACCTGAGCACACTGCTGGCTCCTATTCAGCTGACTATCCACCAATACTCCCAGGTCCTCTCCACCTCTCAACCTCTTCATCTCCTCCTTGAACCCTGCCACCAGGCGGACCAGGTCATCCACCTGCTCACACCTCACACACACGGTGTCTCCACCACCCTCAGAGGGCAGCAACAGGCTCAGGCACTCCCTGCATCCAGAGACCTGAACTGCCACATTGTTGAGCGGGCAGTCAGTCTGGGTGGTTACTGACTTCCTAGAGAGAGCTCTCTGCCTGGTGTAGACTATTGCGGCTTAGCTAGGGAAAGACAGCCATTAGAGGATTTGTTCTTATGGGTGGGGGGCCCTCCCTGCTCACCCTGCCTGTGCGAACTGCCGCACTGCACCGTGCCCTGTTTGCTTGTCCTGGTTGCTCACGCTCCCTAGGTGCTGCCTTTGAACGTCAGGGTAGAGGGGCATTTCCGGCTCCCGAGGGCTGCCGGCCCTTGGCTGCCTTGAGTGGCCTTGATGCCGGAAAAAAAGCCCTGCCTGTGCTGATCCCCTGCTCCGCTGAAGAACGTTTCTGCCCCGGAGCCGATCGCCTCGACAAGTCACGCTTTATGGTTTATGAAATGTCACACAATAAATACTTGCACATTATGGAGCTCCATTGTAATCTACACTGGAGACTGAATACTTTGCTTGCTTCCTACTATGTTTTTAGCCAAAATGTAGCAGTTCTGGCAAAGGACCTTGTTTACCTTTGTTTAGCTCTGGTGATTACATTGCTTCAAGATCGGTAGTAACAGGAAAAATTCAGTGAACTTTGACTGATAAATGGTGTGGAAAAACCTTGCAAGTGTTTCCCAGCTCTGCTCTAGAGTAGCTTCCAATAATGTTGTTTACAGCAATTTCTCATTCACACACAGTCCACACACCTTGTAGGCCTACATTCATCTTCTCTAGTCTTATGATCCTCTCTTTTTACCATATGAGTTATGATATCTTTCCCTGCTCCCAATCTCTTAACAGCAAAAGCAGACCAAAAGAGGAAAATTCCAAAAAGCAAACCCCATAAAGAAAAAAGGTGTAAAAAAGAGATAAAAAGAAGCAGATGGAAAAGGGAATGACAGTGGAAAAAGCTGAGAGTAAAGAGAAAGATGGCCTGGCTGAAGGCTCTCCACCATTTCTCTTACTTTCCATCCACTGCTAGATTGCAGAAGGTTATTTCCAGTGTTAGGAGTGTGCAGTAAAAGTGCATGAGGTTATTCTTGAGATTTGCTGTTACAGGATATATTCAATTTTTCAATTTTCAGTTTTTCCACTTGGTCAGTCAGTCAAAAATAAATAAATAAATAAAGAAAGAAAGAAAGAAAAAGACATAGCCCATACTAACAGTAATTAAAAAGCTTGATCTATGCTCTCTGACACATTTTAACTTACTGAGCAACATTATTTACAAAATAACCCATCACTAAGAAATACTGGTGACTTTCAGAGCATCGCTTTTGAAAATTTAAAGCATTCCATATTCTCACCCCTCTCTCTCCTCCTCTTTTTCTTCTCTTCCTCCCCAGCCCTCTTTTTAAAAACTCCAATACAATGTCAAGTCCAGGGCCTCCTATGACTACTTTAACATCATATCTGTATTCCCAGAATTGCAAGCAGTCCATTAAATCCTGCAATTTCAGAACTGGTCAAGTTTTGTACCAAAAATAGTGTTTTTGCCCCCGTATTCCTGAAAGGTTGTTCTAGAACTTCATAGTTTGGATTGTTAGAAATTTCTCCTAAATTTTCAGCCCACATCCTTCCTTGGAGAATATAAATAAACAGACCATATGCTCTTCTGTCAACATTGTCTTTTAACTTAAATGTACCTCCTCCTTTGTGTTTTCCCTCCTGGGGAATAAAAGAAGCAATCATATTCCTTTTTCAACTTCACTTTTGTCAGGCTAAATAAAGTAGGCATTTTTTTTTAGTCTCTTTATATGATAAAACATCTCCTTCCTGGATCATCCTACATGTGTTTGCTCTGCATCTGTTACAGTTATAATTCATCTTCTTCAAACACTGGCATAAGAGTCATACACAGTATTTCAAAGGAAAGCATACTGATACCTAGTGCAAAGTAATTTGTATTTTACAATTTGCATGAAATGCTTTTCTTGATTCATACTAGGATTTTCTTAAGTGTTTTCATAAGTTTGTCCTACTTTACACTATTGAATTTCACCACAATTCTATAATTCCAGTCCTCTAGCTTATCCATTTTTACTCTTTTTTTAATTTATTTTCCTATCTCTTTCTGCAAAATTCAACATTTCCTTTTTGGCAATAGGAAAAAGAAATTAACAAAGCAACTAGATCCCTTTGCCCTCTTCACCTAAAGAAAGAATGTTTTAGGCAAGACATGGTCAGTAAAAAAGTTGAAAAGGTACAAAAGTGCTTAAAGAAGGAAAAGGGCAGGAAAAAAAAAATGGCTTAATTTGAAGCGAGAATATTGGGTTTACATCAGCTTTGAAATTAAGGCTGTGGAGGCACGTAGGTTGTGGAATGTACAAATTCACATCTATCTGAGCCAGTTGTGGAGTATAGGGAAAGTTTGTTTCTGTTAGGTTGAATGAAATACGTTTTGAGTCCACAGGCAAGGACATTACAATTGATTGTCAATAGTACTAAGAAACCTTAGAAGGAATCATTGATTTTTGCAAAATTAGTTTTTACCCATGTAAACACTTGAGCCTGCAGCATTCCTGTCTGCCATTCCTGTGCCAGTGTAGCTAGAGTTTCCTGAAGTGTGGAAGATTGACCTTTCTCTGTAGAGGAAATAGTAAGAAGATAGCTCTTGGTATTTTCCAAGGAACCATGCTTTCACAGAAAAATAATAGCTTTGCAACTAAAGCATTCAATGGCATTTTGCTTTCAGAAAGCTCCTGAGAAAACATAGGCAGAAGTTGGCTTTGCTTCTTGCCAATCTCAAGGCTTAGAGTGCTCTGGCTTCTGCAGTCCATGGCTTTAGAACAAACTTTGTATCCTATCTCAAGGTGAAAGGCAGAGCGTTTCCTGATTACTGACTGTAAACTCTCCACAACAGGGGCCATAGGAGGGTTTGGGTCTCTTCTTTGTGATCCAGAAGATCTGTGCTATGCTTGAGCAGATGAGGCACTTTAGAACTGAGTGAGGCACAATATTCATACTCAGTGTCTGAAATATTTAATTTCAAAATGAAAAAAACTGCACAAAATGACATTTTCCAGCTGGGGAGTTTGGGGTTGTGACAAACTGTAGTGAAGCAACCTGCTCGCTTTGTTTAGCATGTCCTTTACAAGGCTCTCCCTTCTTTCTTTCAATATTAGCACAACCATCCATTGTAGTACTGCAACTTACTTCATGCTGCAGCGTCAGCTACCACTGCCACTGAAGGGAGAAAATGGAAAGGTGTGTCCTGTCAGGTGGGTGCTGCATGTCTGAATAAGTAGCCTCAAGCCAGCTCTCATTGGCAAAAGATCCCATTGAAAAAAGGAGGTATTTCCATTCCTTAGGACTAACAGGCACTGCATGAAACAAGTGTAGAACAAACTGTTAGAGCAAGGACCCTTGTAAGCTAGCTGGTGGAGTCTGTTAGTGGCTGAAAGTTCCAGAAATGTTTGGAGGTCTTTAAGGAAATCAGGTGAATTCTAGCACTGATGTAATGCTACAGTTCAAACCAGATGGCCCAGTGCAAGTGGATTAAACACAAAATTAAACAATGTTTGCAAAACTTAAGGAAGTATTCAGAAGTCAGAGGAGTTACTGCTTTGCATCTGCAACAGCTTCTGTTTTCATTGCATAATTCTTGAATAACATAGAGATTTATAATTTCTTCTCTGAATTCCTCCTTTGTGTTCCTGACAGCTTTAAAATTGATATTATCACACACACACCCACACGTGCATACACACACACACAGAGAAAACAAATAACAACAAAAATAAAACAAACTAACCAAATGAAGGAAAAAAACAAAACAAAACAAAACAAAACAAAAAAACAAACAAAACAAAACAAACAAAAAAAACAACAAAGGCAGTTTCCAGGTTGCCCATTTTATCAATGGTTATACAATTTCTTTGGCTTATGTAGTGTATTAGCAGATTTCAGGGTATAAAGTGCAGCTTGAGGCTGGAATAGAGAACGTGTATGGAGCCGTAACAGGGCTCAGGTACTCCAAGTATGGTTAGAGTCAGGTAGTGCAGTAGAGTACAAGTCAAGAAGATGGAAGGAACATTTGAGACCAAAATTAGAGATCAGCTTATATGCTATGTACAACCAAGAAATTGAAAGAATGGCAGTCTTATCTGGGATACGGAAGTTCAAAGTCTTAAAGGGCTAGTATCACACATTGTGGAAACACTACAACCAAATCTTTTGCAAGTCAAAGTACATTTTTAAGCACACAAGAACATTTTTAGGGCAAAATTTTTTGAGCTGTTAAGTCACATGGAGCAAAAGACGATCTCACTACGGAAAAAGTTACTTAGTAGTTTAGTGTCTCAATCTTCAGAGCACATATTTGGAAAGATTAAAAAATGATGATTTTGCTCACAAAATTTTAAATTCCTGCTTTAGAAATGTCAGTTCATAATTTTTCTGTGGGCTAGCTTTCAAGAAAGTACCAGCAAAACATTTTTTGAACAATGCACTAAAGAATATTTTATCATATACAGGATCTCCAGAAATCAAGTGTTGATTGATGTTGTCTCTGAATGAAATATTGATGTAATATTGAAGGCTGTTAGATGAATAACATTCTAGGAGTCTTCATGAATCTTTTGATATTTCTTTTGATACTTGCAAAGAAATTCATAGAGCTTTTTTTTTTTTTTTTTTTTTTTTTTTTTTGTCCTGGCAGAATAGTATTCCATCAGGAAATACAAATTTCATGGCATCAAACTGTTTTGAAGGCACATAATGAAAATCCATTTTATTATAAGTTCTAGCAGCTTCTAAGAGGCTTGGTCAGCTGTCCCTGACCCAAGGGTGCCTGGAGCTTTGTTGCATCTACCCCCTGATTAGGCAGGGTTGGCAACAGGGTTTGGATTTCTATCACCATGAGACTCTGTCTGAAGATTACCTGGGAGATATGGGATCTGTGTCACTAAGCAGAAAAAGAATCTTTTCCAGCAGGATGGCTGACCTGGTAAGATGGACTTTTAACTAGGAATGATGGGCAAGGGGGATAAGCTACCAGTAGCGCTACGAGGGAATGAAGGCAGGGTTGATGACCAAAGGGCCTGTGGTGATGATAACAGAAAGGAACACACAATCAACAAAATGGGTCTTAAGTGGGGTCACCTACAGCATTTGCATGTGAGTAAGCAAATGTGGACAAGGTATTGTTATGGAAAAAAAAACAAAAAAAAAACCAAAACAACAACAACAAAACAAAACAAACAAACAAACAAACAAACAAACAAAAAAAACACCACGAACCATTTCTGGGAAATCAGCATACTGGGTTGCCTGTTTGAAGTGCCTGTACACTAATGCATGCAGCATAGGAAATAAGCATGGAGAGTTAGAGATCTGTGTGTAGTTGCAGTTCTGTAACCCCACTGGGATCACAGAGATGTGGTGCAATGTCTCCCATGACCGGAGTGTTGCAGTGGAAAGATACAGGCTCCTCAGGCTGGGAAGATGAAGTGGTGGAGCTGCCCTTTGTGTGAGAAACCCGTTGGAGTGCCTGGAGCTCTGCCTGGGGATGGGTGGTAAACTATCTGAGAGCTTATGACTGAGGATTAAAGAGCATACAGGTAAGGCTGATACTGTTGTGGGTGTGTCTGTGATAGGCTGCTTGACCGGGAAGAATAAGGAAGTGAAGTCTTCTACAGACAGCTAGCAGCAGTCTCATGTCCACTGGCCCTAGTCCTCATGGGGGGACTTCCTCCATGCTGATATCTGCTGGAGGAACACAGCAGGGCACCAGTAATGCAGGGGGTTCCTGGAGAGCACTGATCGCCCAAGTAATAAAGGAGACAATGAAGAGAGGTGCTCTGTTGGACATCAAACTCACAAATAATGTACTTTTTGGGGATGTGAAGACTGAAGGAAGCCTTGGAAATAGGTGAGTTCATGAACACTGTCTCACCTGGAAGGAGTTAAGACCGACCCCCTATGAGACTGCCACAGTAAGTTGGTATGATCAGATTAACTTCAAAAGCAGAGTTCTGATCCAAAGTAAGCAAACATGATGAATTTCCCAAGACTATGAGTAAATATATCATATCATAGCAATGATCTGTGTATTACTACACTAGACCTCTGTGTAAAGGAGCTTTTGCAGGACTACAACTAGAATGTGGTGAGCAGATAAATTTTCAGTGTTCAAACTAGTCATGGCCTTATCAGACAGCTCATGAGGAATGAACATCATTAAAAATCAAGCTTAAAATGAGTAAGGTAACATTGCAGCTACTTTGCAGGTTTATGAGGCTGAGACAAATTATGTTGATACAGCGTCTGACGACAGCAGCACAGAAGTAGCTGGTGAAGATGCTTAGGCTAGAACTGTAGTAGAACTGTACATCCCAGTGTTGCCCAACATGCCAGCAGGCAGACCTAACTGGGGAAACTTTGCTTCTGTCAAGCAACTCAGACACAACTCAGCTGAAATCAGATGCACACTTCCCTCTCATCCTACTAGAGGAATGTTTATACTTCCCTTTGTGAAAGCTAACAGAGGGCTTAGTGGTACCGTGCAGTATGGCTTTACTGTGCAAATATTTGGTTCCTTTGCATGTACATTTGCAAATATTATTCTCCTTAGAGTATCACCAGCATTACACAGCGTTTAAACAAATATCAGTTTTGGAAGTATATCTCAATGGGGCTGTTTAAGGCTGCAGGAAACTGTAGAAGAAATGCAGCATATTTTTCTTAAGGTACATGATTGTGCATAGCTCCAGTCTAGGTCTTCTGACATGGGTAATACAAAATTCTAAGCCTGCAATTTCAGGTTTGCTATGATGACTCCTGTATCTTCTCTGACCCAATGTAAGGAAAAACTTTTTCCCCATCAAAATGATTCAACACTGGCAAAGCTCCAAGGGGCAGTAAAATCTCCATCCTTGCAGCCTTTCAAAACTGGTTAAGTTTTGAGCAAGCTAATCTAAATTTGAAGTTATGACCTAGGAAATTGTCCTAGATGACCTTCTGAAATTCCTTCCACCTTAATTCCCACAGAACTACAGGTTTTGTTTGTAAAGACACTCCCTCTAGCTCTGGTATCTCCCTTGACCATGCTATGATCTGTTCTGTGGGGTGTGTTCTTACAGGGAAGAAAGGTACCACCCTGTGTACTTTTTTTTTTTTTTTTTTTTTTTTTTTTTTTTTTTGAGAAAGCTTAACTAGAATCAAACTATTGTGCTATATAGAGTGATGGGGTGGTTACTCTGACTGCTGGTAAACAAAGGAGTTATGTACCAAACCATGACATCTCCATCTGTGGGCAATGGATGGCAGGCACCCAGAGCTGTTAACAGAACTTGAAGCATTTTGAGTCCACAATTTAGGCAGCTTTTTTATCTTCTTAGTGTACTTCTTAGTGTGGGACAGCCTGGGAGCTGAAAAAGCGGGGGCAGGATCTGGTACAGGTTTTAAATTGGAGGATGGTCTACTGCAATTTATCACTGGGAGTGTCTGAGAGAAGAAACTATGCTCAATAAGCCCTTTTTTTTTTTTTTTTTTTTTTTTTTTTTTTGTCTTAGACTCCAGGTGCAAGATGCTACTGGATGACAAAACAACTCTGCCATGTGCAGTACCTTTCCTCATGCAAAGCAGGGAAAATGAGTAAAAACCAAACTGTCCTAAAGAACTGAAATGGTAAAATGTAAGACCCCCATCCTAGCCCTGGCTCCCAGTGAATTTCTCTTACTTGTGAATTCTTGTTGTGAAAGTTTTCACAAAGCTTGCTCATGCACCTGCCCAGGCTCACGTTCGTCCCAGGGATGCTCTTCCCACCCCCAGACCCCCGGACCCAGCTCGGGCTGCAGGGCGACCTCCGGAGGGGCGCAGGTAACGCAGCTGCGCCCAAAGTCTCGCTGTCCTCTTCGTTTAATGGCACAGAAATCTCAGACCCCAGAAATTCGCAGACCCCGGAGCCGAATGTACCCGTCAGCCGGGTTCCTGCGCCTGCTGTGCCACCCACAGGCACGGGCGCGAAATGCGCCCTGTCTCCGTTTCTTTTTTTTTTTTTTTTTTTCTTTCTCCTGATTAATTACTTTATACCCTAAAACCTCTCTGCCTTGGCTGCTTATCGTCAGATTTCTGCGGTATCAGCTGGGTATTAGTAGTGCTTAGTGTTGAAGGTTTTTTAACCTTGTGGTTTAGTGCACCTGGTTGCACTTGCTGATATATCTCCTGTATTTCCAGCACTATGGCTTATTGTAGGTACTGCGAAATGCACTTGCTCCTGAAAGTCTAGATGAACTTCAGAATTTATTGACGACAGTTTTTTTTTTTTTTTTTTTTTTTTTTTTTTTTTTTTTCCCATGCAGAAATGCCATCTTGGTTTTCTAAATTTCCATTACATTCTGCATGTGTTTTTTGCATGTCAAACTTTGCATTTGAAATGTTTTTTTTTTTCCTCTCCTTAAACAACCCATGAGACACAAGTACTATCACATAAAATTTGAACTGTTCTTATACTTCAGAAATTGTTCCTACAACCTTGAAATATGTGTGTGTGTGCTGAGAGAAGGGATTTCACCTTGTCTTGCTTCTCTGGGACAAAGCCATAACAAAGCTTCAGATCTTTTCAGGTCGAGAAATGCAGCTCCCATCCGTTCCTTGTCAGTATGTTTTGAAGCCTATACATGAAAGCTACACAGTTCATCAGAAGAGTCCTGGTTTCCAAATGGTTGAGTTGTATCCCACTCAGTTCTATCTAGATTCACTGACAGTCTAAAGCCATGAACATGCAGTGAAATAGGTGGGCAGGGATTTAGCCCCAAATGTGTCTGCCCCTCAGCTTTTTACAAGCTTGCAGCAGGCTGGGCAAGCTGACTAGCTGCTTGCCTAATCACCAACCTTATATTTTTGTAAGGAACACCTATACAAACATCCCACTATACACATGTTAGGAGCAGTCTGAGTGTGGGAATAAATAAATAAATAAATAAATAAGTAAATAAATAAATAATAATAATAAAACTACATTAATTCCTATGTATTTGTGCTTCAGGGATGAATTCTATAAGAATTCTTCTATGTTAATAGAGTTGAGGCTTTTCTCTCTGACACAGAAATTCCCATTTTTTCTCTCTTTTGTGTTTAGCAATTTCTGTGAAAAAGTGGGAACTTGCTATATCAGAGATCTAAGCCTTTCTGTCAACTTTCTGTTGAAATTGGCTGTGGTGGAAGTGATGGCTGCCAGAGGGACACAAACAGTCATTTGGTCAGAGAGAAATCAGGTGGCACTTGACTAAAAAGCAGTTCTTGGACAATTTTAGCATGACTCCTGTCCTGAGGCTACATTTTATGACCTGTTTGCAGTTGTGCTGGCATGATAGCTTCCAGGAAGTGAGCCAAGGAGGGTTTCTAAACCTGATCTTGTTCAGATTCTGTTCAGCTTCTTACTGAAGCTCCCCACATCCTCCATGGGTGTAGTAGTGCTCCTGGAAAGCCATTCTTATCTCAGATATGAAAAGTTGCTGGAGCTTGGCTGTAAGTTGTTGGTGCCTTGATATCCTCAGAAAAATGATAATTTCTCATATGCTCCTATTAAATTTGCAAAACTAGTCTAAAAATAATGTAGACAGATTCAATTATTGAAAAATGAGGTTTAAACCAACAGAAAGTATGCCAGTTTCAAAGTTGGACCCATCTTCTCTTAAAGCTATGCTACTTAGAATGAACTTGAAGAATCTGTGGTTTATTGGGTCATCTTCACTTTAATCTTAACATATAACTTCACAGATTACCACATTTCAGTTACCAAATAAATCTGAATGCCTCTCTGTTGAGTATGGTAGTTTTTGTACGAGGCCATCTGTGCATTAAATGATACTTTTTGACAACTGTGCAAGTCAACATGAAAGAAATGTAGCCTTAGCTACAGTCCATATTTCTGTAGTGATAATAATGATAAAAAGGAATAGACAGTTCTATAACAGATACTATGTCTTAAAAAGATTTCTTTGACACTCTGAGTAATAAATCTGGCTTCATAACAGTGGTTGTATTGAGGCTACAAGCCTGCAAACATGCACTGGTATGGTCTCCTTCTCCTAGATGGAAAGAGCTCCAGGCTTTTGTGGAGTAAAGTTTCATAACAGTGTTCTTAGTATAAATCCTTGGTCCTATGATTTTCTCCTTTGGCTAGGAAGGTTCATTCCAGGTTGACAGCTGGCACAAAAATGTTGGTGTGACCTAATGATCCAACTTTTGTTTTTGATACTTCTGATGGGAGCAAAACAGCTAGTTGAATACTTCTCATCAGTAGACAAATTTCTAAACAGGAGAATGACAAACCCCTGTAGAATGGGATTTAAAACTGAATGATTCCTTTGGACAGGAGTGCTGTCTCTGTCAGTGTTTGTACAACAGTGAAGTATTATAGCCTGTATATCACCATGTAACTTTGCCCAATATTTTAATATGTTCTTGAAATATCTACTTTCTTTGTTTTTACAAATGCTGTAGAATAATTCATCTAGTCTAACATGCTTAATTATGGGGGAGAGCATGACTCTTCATGTATTTTTTAATAAGTGGACATAAGTGAGGAGTTGTGAAGTTTCTGTTCAGAAAAAGCCATGAAAAAAATGTGCTCAATGCATTGTGCATTTTGGTGCATTTTCCATGAGCAAAGTTGATTTAATGAAAATTGGCTGGGTGCAACATCATCCCATGCTGATGCTGTTATTTGTACTCACCTGTGTAAGGTGGCATACTACACACAAAGACAACATATGGGGTAGACTTGGGCATAGTGTTGCAGTGGGAAGATTTTCCAGGTACCCAAATGTACTTGGAATTTCCAAGTACTTTCATGTAGATAGTCAGAGAATTTTGGATAAAGCAGCTCTTCACAAAAATGTAAGGAGTGTCCTACTTTCAGTTTTAAAGAGCATCCCAACCTGGACAGTTTCTGATTCACTACAAAAATACAGGCTGTGTATCACAAGGTCTCAGTCTAGAGTGTAGCATGGCAATGTATTTTCTGGCCACCTGATAGAAAAAAAAAAAGATGCACAGGTATCGCTGTCTGTTGAACATTAATCTATTTTTTAAGAGATTCCCTGAAATAGCTGTTTAAGTTTATTTTTTTTATTTTTATGTTTCCTCTAAAAGGATGGATAATAATAGATTAAATATTTTAATTGGATGTCCTATATGCCTGTGTTCAAATATGTGAACAGAGCATCTGCTTCACATTTCCTTGACATTCTGTCTGGGTTATCTTCTTTTTGTGTCATGTCTCCCCCTCCCCCATCAACCAGGAGTCCTGTTTTCTTTCCATGAAAAAAACATGTTTTTTTACTTTGGACTTAAATGAAGCTGAAAACTAGGTTCTCAATGCTTTGTCCTACTCCTACTGCCTGTTTCATCAATTAGGCCAAACAACAAGGCAGTACTGCTTAGAAATCTATGTTTGTGTTTTGTCAAGTAGAAAAAAAAATCTGAATATTGCTGTGTATGTCATATCATCATGTTGAGTGCTAAACAATGCAAGTAATTTACATTAATAATGCAATTGCATGAGCTTTTCTGTCAATTTATCTGAGCATATTATATATAAAGCCAGGCTTCCCCCACACACCACTACAAAAGAATGTTCCTTCCCTTCTCAGACTTGGTCAAGAAAATTATTTCAGGAATAGAAATGAATTATATAAGGCTATATCCTGGCCATCTGACAATCTTACATCTTCCCAGTAGGCACAGTACTAACTTTATCCCAGCACGATGCTCAGGCTAATATGAGTCATCTGATAACCTCCTCATTGTGCGTTGACCTCAACCTTGGACCAAAATAAACATAAATTAAATTACAAACCTATACTTGGTATCCTCGCACTTTCTTTTGTGTCTCTGAAGCTCTGAGAAATGTGGCAGACTTGGAGGCTTCACTTTCCTTCCATCTGGCTGTCCTGAAATGGGAGCTGAGTCTCAGAATATATTGTTGCCTTTGTCCTTTGAAGAGCCTCTTGGGCTGATCCTGTTTTCACTGGGTTCAGCACTTATGCTGCTGTGTTCATTTCAAGTGAATTTCTTCTGGCTGATACTTCTGTAAGTGTGAGCAGGTATCCTCTGTCATATGGGAAAAACACTTCTTCCTCTGAAGACAGGACCTTGCTTCCACTATCTAATTGACTTTGTGTCTGATCATATTAATGGATGTGAAAGGTCTCTGAAGCTTTAGTTTTTTTGAATTGTATTTTACCATTCTCCCTGCCTGAAAGACACATGCAAGTTGAGCAGAAAATAGACTTTTTTTTTTTTTTTTTTTGGTGGTGGTGGTGGGAAGGGGTTAGACACGCTTTTTGAGATAGACAGTTCTCTGAAGCAAACCTATCTAAATCTCTGTCCATCCTGGCCCTTCTAGGTAAGGGTCCCTTAGCCAAATGCTGTATCCAAGAATGGGCGGCTGAGAAGATGTCCTCTGAGTGTGATGGCACATTGCCACACATGGATATGGGTTTATTTAGAGCTCTGAACAAAAGTAACCTCAGCTCTAGGGTTTGGTCTGCTACTGACTCACTTTGTGTCCTTGGGTAAGCCACTTGGCTTGCTTGTTTTTTTTTTCTGCAAAAAGGGGACCCTCAGTAAGACTGACCCGTTCTAAATATGCATGCTTCATCTGTTTTTTGATAGTGCATTTGGAGATGAGAACAATGTACAAGTATTGGTGAGCATCCCTCCAACAAAATATGACTGCTCTTTTTCTAAAGCATTGGTTTAAAGCTCACTAAACTCTTTTCAGTGAGTAAATTATACAACAAATTAACTTACATTTAAGCCATCCAGTCCTGATTTATTTTTAAATGAATATTTTGAAGCTTTGCACTGAATAGCAAAGGGGAAGTCATCTTATTATGAAGGCTGTCTTTGAACTCCTTGCTTTAAAGTAAGCCTTCCTCCCTTCACTGGTTTTCTTGGTAATTTGCTCCCCAATGTCTGAAACTTTAAAGCAGGAAAGTAATTAATGAAGAGAGAATAGTGAATGTAACACTTTTTGAACATACATTTCCAGATACATTGTAAAAAACCTCCCTAAATTATTCAAAAACATATTGTTGCATAAATTTACAAGGATACATATTTTTATGGCCCGTGAATAATTCTGCAAGTAAGCACAGACCTGCAACCAAACATATGCATATAAACATGCACATGTACACATAGAGATATGTACAAATTTCACCATTATTTGTTTTTAATAACTACCTTAATATCTGGAAAGAATAAAGCAATTTTAAAGGTAAGTCGAGAAGTTTGGGTGGAAGATAATAATGAAATATCAAATAATTATTTCTAAAAAGACCCTTCAAAAATAGAGACTTGCAGACAGTTCCAGTAAACTTTCAGTAACTGAACATAGCAGAGAAAGAAAAGATGGTTAAGTTCCAAAAACCAGCCTACTCACTTAACTTGTACCTGAGCTATCCTGGAATGAAAGGACTCTTTCATTTGAAGCATTCAGACTCAATGCACCTTTTATTCTACATGAAGCCTGAAGTATTCACCTCCTGTCACTTTACCGGTAAAATGTTTTACATCCTTTAGAACTTGATCAGAAGATCTTTGTACTCAGCAGAATGTTCCCTTTAAAGTCAGTCAGTTAGGGATGATTTGTGCATCTTGGTTTTGAAAAAAAATGGCTAATGATTCAGAAGAGCATTCATTTTGAATACTTCAAGGCATCTTAAAAAGTGTGATCCTAAGAAGTGGTAAGAAGCTATTTTGCAAATCAGACCTTCTTTTTCTGTGTGTACAAAGAATACACAAACACAGCAGTTACTTGTGGAAATGTACTAATGAGCTCATGCATAAGCTAAATCTTTTCTGTAAGCAATGTTCATCGTGTAGGATAAAAATTTGAAATTGAGACTGAGTGTGGTGCCTTTGTAGTAAGCACAGAAGAAAAAAATATGTTTTCTTTTTCTTTTTCTTTTTCTTTTTCTTTTTCTTTTTCTTTTTCTTTTTCTTTTTCTTTTTCTTTTTCTTTTTCTTTTTCTTTTTCTTTTTCTTTTTCTTTTTCTTTTTCTTTTTCTTTTTCTTTTTCTTTTTTTTCTTTTTCTTTTTCTTTTTCTTTTTCTTTTTCTTTTTCTTTTTCTTTTTCTCTTTCTCTTTCTCTTTCTCTTTCTCTTTCTCTTTCTCTTTCTCTTTCTTTTTCCTCTTCCTCTTCCTCTTCCTCTTCCTCTTCCTCTTCCTCTTCCTCTTCCTCTTCCTCTTTCCTTCTCTCCTCTGGAGAGCATCAGTATGCTTCTGAATAAATCAATTAGATGTTTTGGCAATGCATAGTGCTTGGAACTTCCTATGGAATTCCCTGGTGTGGTTCTGCCCTTGCAGATAATGGCATTCATTTGGGAACAGCAGAGAAAGAAATACATGTCATGATGATCTGTGCTTTTTCCTCCTCACCCAATGACCTGAGTCACAATATTAATCTGTGACTCTGATTTTATATGCACTACATGCATTGGTACGATTTTGAAGCACACAAATGCTGACACTCAATTGTTTAGGTTTTCAGAACTGTACCTGTTATAATACCCTTAAAAATATCAGTTGCTGTGGCTGGGCTCTAGAGAAAGCTCCCTGTCAGGCTTTAAAAACTATCTATGTTACATTTTATGTTTAAATTTGTGTCTGCTAAAAGAGTCTAGTTCATTCATTTCCATTTCTGATCTGATTTGGGACCAAATGCTGTACACCACTATCATCCTAGGACTGAACAGTTTTTGCTAGCTCTCTGTGGATCTCTTGGACCTCAGTTACCCTGATCTAGACTCACAATAATCCTGATGGCTGCTGTGGAATTTCTGGTTGTTTACCCAAGGATAATCAATAACAATTAGTAAGAAACTGAGTACTTTATTGTTATCCTCTTCACTGTTCTTATCCTGAATTAAAAGATGGAGATCAGACATCATTTATTTGAAACAAAGAAGATGATAGTCCTTCTTTATTTATGAGGATTTAGGAATTACATTTTAAATAGGACTAGCTGGGAATCTTTTACCTGATCAGTTTTCCCATGAAAAAGACGTCAGACACTCAGATTTTATACAGAGAGAGCTTCCCCACTCTATCACCTGCCCCCTCTCCTGGGATGACTGGAGAGAAGGATCCTTGATCGTGTGTTCTGAAGGTTTGAGCTTCAGAGGAAGAGTGAAACTCAGAAGCACTTACCAAGTGCAACACAACAGCCACCTCCCTGCCTGCATCACTCAGGATCCTCTCTGGCAGACAGGGACTGGGAAAGGGGGGAAGCAGAGAATCACAAAACTTTGGTTCTCAGCCTCATGATTCCTATAAAGAACTACTGGTAAATTATCTTTCTCCTTAGAAGTAGCCAGGAAAAATGGCAGAAGAAATAGATAAATAAGGCAACAAAACCCTTAATGACATGCATCTAGTTAGTCAAAATTTCCACCAGTGTATTTCTCATGCAGAGAGATAAGAAAAAGTGGAAGACAGATGCGTGGTGTTCCTTGGGATTATGATTTGAGTAGGTGCAAAGGTCAGATGAATTCATCTGACATGAGGCAAGATTAGTGTGTGCAGCTTGATATTGTTTTCTTGCTACACTGTTCTGCCTCAGCTAGATCTGTCTGCAGTTTTCTGCATAACTCAGAAATAAACAGCTGATGAGACATCTCCTCATAGCAGTGTATAGAATGGCAACTGATATCTCTGAATCTATCAGTGTAAACTGGATATGTTTACATGTAATTGAAGGAGCACTGGAAGCAAATCCATTTAATGGGTTTTCAGTAGCACTGATGTCCTTCTAATAATGTAGCAGAGGAATGAATCTCAGGTCAGTACTGCCCATAGTAAATGTCAAGGAGAGTGGAGAAAGATCAGTCCTGTTTCAGCTTGTGTAAATGCATTACCCTGTAGAAACATCTGCCAAAGATGCCTGCTGGAGTGGAAAACAGTCTGGTCCTTGAACAGTGTTCACGTGGGAAATGGATATTCCTGCTTGGTAGAAGCACTGGTTGGCTGCAGAAAGAAAAATCTGTGCAAGAGCCCTCCTCAGAAGGCTCTGGGAAACTTTGTCTTATTTAACCTTCCTAAAACATTGTTGAGGAGTACACACAATATTTCACTGGACTACAATCACCAGACCCTGGGCATCAGGTATCACGCATATCTCAACATCTTTGTTTGAAGAATTATTGGTCACTTTTGGCTCACAAAGATAGAGTAGATCCTTAAGGCTTCATTCCAGTAATTGGTTCTGATGACAGCTCAAAATGCCTTACAAAATGAAATACAGTTAATGCTATTTCTGTCCTTAGCTAATCTTTTTTTTTTTTTTTTTTTTTTTTTTTTTTAATTCTTAAATATTAATAGCAATGTCTCTACAAAAGATTTTACATTCAGAATTCCACATTTACCAGTCATTTAGTCAGACTATTCCTCACATTAGGGGTTATTTATGCTAAAAAGGCTAAAGAAATGCTTCTAAACTGTGTAAAAAGCTGCAGGATTAGGATTACTATCATTATGTGAAATGGTTCCCTTGGGAAAAGTCCTAGAGAATATGCTCCTGAGAAACTACTGGAAATGAGAGGGATTTTATTTGTTGTTAAAAGCTTGGAATATTTGATTTATTTTTAGATGTCTGGAAACCAATCTGGCTGCTTTAAGGATGTTTAAGCTCGTCATTTTATCAAGTGATGTTGCTTATTTTTCATCCAACATCAAGATGTCAACAATAGTTTTGATTACATAGACCTGTCAGTTCAGTTATATTTGCTTCATTAGCATTGTTAGTTTGATGGAGTCTTGTTTGCAAATACTTAGTTTTAAGGGATGAGCTGGCCTATTGCATAGACAGGATACAGCAGAAAAGAGTTAGGCGATTACATTTTTGTAAAGACAGCCTAATTTGTAAAAATCACAGGCTACTGAGTCCAGAGTTTTACAAAGGGTTAGTATGTGATGATGTATACAGACAGAAACAGAAATTCCTCTTTTTCAGGGCTGTGGAACTGAAATGTGACAATGAATTTATGAAGCAAGTTCAAAAACAGTTTTCATGACAAATTTAAGGCTCCTGTTAATTTTTTAACAAATAGTTTTTGTTTTTTCCCACAGGGGGTAATTGACCCCAGTGAGGAAAAAATCAGAAAGAAATTCTGCTCTGAACCATACTGACAAGAGTTTTAAAACCTTGCTGAAAAGCTATGGGAGAGATGTTATGCATTTTTCATAGAAAGAAATAAAATATTAATTCCTTTTAGTGACTTAGATGAACACTATAAAAAAGTATCAGAACTGGGGCAAAAGAGTTACATTATTTAACCACAGCCTCTTCATTATATGTTATTAAAATGATGTTCGATATTTTGAGAGGAAAAGGACTTTTATAGTTCTGGTTATTAGAGAACTAAAATTAAAATCTATTCAGTCTTGGGACAGAGAATAGAGACTGCAAGATGTTTCCCCTCCTTTTTTCCACATCTTCTAAAGAAGCAAGAATCAAAATTGTAATTAAGAATTTTGTTTGACACATTTGTGGGCACATACCCTGTGCTGGAACAGCATTTTGCAAGTTTGCTCACCAGAAAAAACGCAACTCATGATAGTTAGAGCCTAACTCCACAAACATTGACATGCTAGGATAGCTCTACTGACTTTGAGCAATCTCAGAGAGGTTAGCAGGATTCCACAGGCCAATTACAGTTGCTCCCATGCCTGTCGCTACAATAGTACCTAAGTGACTATATAAGGCTTCTCATGAGTACAGGATTGTGTAATATTTTTTTCTTACAACCATAATCCATTGGGTGTTGACATCTTCACAGCAAGCTGTGACTCGGCAAGGATATGCAAGGTTAACTGTATGTATATCTCATTAAACTTTGAGAGATGACTTGAGGAGGTCCGTGTTTTATGTACAGGCAGCTTTTGCCTGTTCAGGCAATTTTAAAAGAAGAGCGGTTCTGCTGTTATTTTTCCTCACTTAAGATCGTGTCTGTGGAGCTGAGGCTTGGTTTGGCAACCATTAAGAAAATGCTGGATATAAGTGGATAAGACAGCTCTAATTGTAGAGATGTCATGGAAAAAGTGTGATTCATTGCTTTGAGCTGTGCACAGAGCTCGAATACTTGGTTTAATTTGGTATTAGGTGCCAAACTACATCTCTGGAATTTGACACCAGGACTAGGAGAGATCACTTTTTTCCTTTTCTCTTGTTCTCTGATCCTGAAACTCTTCCTCCTCTTTTGAGAAGGCTCTCCTGAATGTCCCAGGTTGACCACATTCCAGTTAGATAATTATATTTTACCACTATAGACATGCTCTGCAAGGAGCAGTTGGAGCTTGAAAAGGGCACACTTTCCTTGGAACTCCTTATTCTTTAGGAAGTTTTATACCAAAGATATTGCAGGTCTGCTTCCCAGATTATTTGATATGGCTTTAAACTGCATCTAGTGCTTTAAGTTATGATTCTGCCAAGATTGTAATTTTGAAAAATCATGAAATTGGAAGACCCGTATCAGAAATATCTGTAGTACAGTTCTCTATTTCCATTGCTATTTAGCACATATTTCAGGATACATTAAGTTGTAGGATGGTGGCAGTATACATAGCGTGGAGAAGGTAATAGCTTTTGTTTCCTATATTGGTGCACATTTAAGTACCAGTGGATGTTTTATGAGACAGGGCTACACTGGTCTTGCAGAGATGCACAATTTTCCTCTTTTCTTTTCTTTTCTTTTCTTTTCTTTTCTTTTCTTTTCTTTTCTTTTCTTTTCTTTTCTTTTCTTTTCTTTTCTTTTCTTTTCTTTTCTTTTCTTTTCTTTTCTTTTCTTTTCTTTTCTTTTCTTTCCTTTCCTTTCCTTTCCTTTCCTTTCCTTTCCTTTCCTTTCCTTTCCTTTCCTTTCCTTTCCTTTCCTTTCCTTTCCTTTCCTTTCCTTTCCTTTCCTTTCCTTTCCTTTCCTTTCCTTTCCTTTCCTTTCCTTTCCTTTCCTTTCCTTTCCTTTCCTTTCCTTTCCTTTCCTTTCCTTTCCTTTCCTTTCCTTTCCTTTCCTCTCCTCTCCTCTCCTCTCCTCTCCTCTCCTCTCCTCTCCTCTCCTCTCCTCTCCTCTCCTCTCCTCTCCTCTCCTCTCCTCTCCTCTCCTCTCCTCTCCTCTCCTCTCCTCTCCTCTCCTCTCCTCTCCTCTCCTCTCCTCTCCTCTCCTCTCCTCTCCTCTCCTCTCCTCTCCTCTCCTCTCCTCTCCTCTCCTCTCCTCTCCTCTCCTCTCCTCTCCTCTCCTCTCCTCTCCTCTCCTCTCCTCTCCTCTCCTCTCCTCTCCTCTCCTCTCCTCTCCTCTCCTCTCCTCTCCTCTCCTCTCCTCTCCTCTCCTCTCCTCTCCTCTCCTCTCCTTTTTCCTTTTCCCCTACAGATTTTGAATTTGTTCTTTGTTTCCTGCTAAATCTTAGAATCACATACTCATGTAGGTTGGTAGGTTGGAAGAGACCTCTGGACTGATGTGGTCCAGCTCCCTACTCGAAATAGATCCAGCTGTGCCATGTAGCTGAGGAACTCATTCTGTCAAGTAGCTAATATCTCCAAGGGTGGAGATTCTTCAGACTCTCTGGGTATCTGTTTCAGTGTTTCACCACCTTCTTGGTGAGTTATTTTTTTCCATACATCAAGTTGGGATTCCCCATGTGCCAGTGTGTATCTAGTGCACCTTACCCTTCCATTGTGCAGTTCAAAGAGTATACATTCTTCAACTTCCTCATACTCTTCCATAGGGCAGTTGAAAACAGCAGTAAGATGTCCCTTAAGTCTTCTCTCCTCCAGGTTGAACAAAGTTAGCTCCCTCAGCCTCATATCTCTCATTCTCCAGAACTCTCACCATCCTAATGGCCTTTCTCTGAGCTTACTTCAGTGTGTGAACATCTTTCTTCTGATGGGAGACCCAAAATTAGGTACAGTACTCCAACTGTGATCCCACAAATGCCAAAAGGAGGAAAGAACCAGTTCCCTTACTATGCTCTCTACTCTCTGCTGATATATACTGGGATGTGTCTCACATTCTTTTCTGCAAGGACACCCTGCATACTCGCATCTTATTTATGTCCCATGATGACCTCAGGTCATTTTCTGCAAAGCTGCTTTCTATTCTGTGTATACTCAAGCTATCCCAGTAACAACAAATGCATATATATATATATATATATATATATATATATATATATTAACCTTTTCTTGTCTTTTTCTTGTCCTTTGTCCCTAGGTCCCCTGTCTCACTGAGCAATGGGATCTTTTAGCAAAGGGGTTAGTTAGCCTTCCTTTTTCTGGCAGTTTACTTATAAAGCCCATTCCTGTTGGCCTGAAATTTGAATCAGACTGAAAGCTTGTGGTTCTCCAGTGGTTTCTAGAAAGCCCAGGAGTGAATGGAGATTATTTTGCATGAATAATTCCTACCAGACATGTCATTTCCACCTTATCAGTGGGCTTTTATGCAGTTTCTCTGAAATGCCACACTGACTTTCCCTTTCATCCAAGAAAAGAGATGGTTCATGTTACCAGACTGGTGCTTACATCTGTTTCTTATTGCTTCATATTTGGAGATCATCTTATTGTCCCAGTGGTCAAGAGTAGGGGAAATTACACTTGTTCTTTATAGGCATTAAGATGGCAGCAATGTGTGAATTAAATTAGCCTGAGTAGTGTATTTTCATGTATCAGGCTCCTCTGTTGAATTTTAATTGGCTTTAGTGCTTATTTGGTCAACATTTAGTGAAAAAGGTTCTAAAACATTGTCAGTATGCACCATGCACATGCTACTTTTATCTTAGAAGAATCTGTCTCTTCCTGCTCCTGCTGGAGGGTTTCTTGTTAATCTTAAGTCCTTTCAAATTGCATTTTTTTCATGTTGGTTTTCTACCTTGGGGCTAATTTGTTTGTTTTTATTTAGGAATCTTCTGCTAAAACAAACAAACAAAATATTATTTGGCTGCTGCTGAAACAAAGTTAGTGGAAAATGTTTTGCTTTGCCTGTCAAGATTTATTACACTCATTTTACTGCAAAGCTCTTTTACTTTTTGAGCAGATATGGAATAGTTGCCAGGGAGGTTGTTCTGATATTATGGTTTCATTTTTGCCATCCTTGAAGAAATCTGCTCAGATCTATTCCTTTGACGTGTATTTTCATAGAGACTTGTCAGAGATTTGCCACAAAATCCCCGAGGATTTCCTTGCACGGAGAAGACCAAGGGTTTTCACATCAGTAGGAGGAGCTGTGCTGTCTAAGACCTTGCTGCTCCTGTCTGTGCAGGATGGATATGATGACAGGCAGCAGAACAGAGAGCTGTTCTTGAAGTGCTCCAAGTGCCTGCAGGCAGGACACTGGGGAAGTTGGAAGCTGTGTGTGTCAGGTGTAGAAATGCAAGGAGTGGCAGAGGGAGCTTGAGATAGGAGTAGGAACACAGTATTGACAATTTTGTCTTCATGGGCAGTGACATGTCCCATTTTGGTCAAAGAAGCTCTAGAAATCCCATAATTTCTATTCCAGGAGTGAAGAGAAATCCCTGTGAAGAGCAGTTAGGCAGGGATGTTGCAAAAAAAAAAAAAAAGCCATTTTTTTTCCCCTCCCCTTCTCAGGTGGAATTGGAATGGACAGGGAGAGTGAGCAGAAAGATCCATGTGGCTCTAGGGTCTCTCTTTCCCCTCTTGTGCACAACTGGTCAGTCTACTGCCTACACTTGCCCTAGCAATACCCTGGGGGAGAAATGGAAAGACATCCTTTTATAGAGACCCTCCTCTCAAAGGCAGCATAATGAAGAGGCCCCACAGACCTGGGCAGATCTGTGTTTGAGAGACACTGCATTTATATGCACAGAGGGATTCTCAGTCAACGGGATGAGGACAGATGCATTATTTGGTGGACAACTGGGTCATATGGAACCATGACGGGAAAGAGCTTTTTGCATCCAGAATATTCCTCACAGCACCATGTTTGTGTGTTGGCGTGGGAAAGTGGCTGGGACAGGATGAAGGCTTACCCTGGGTTTTCCTCCCATCAGAACTACACAAACCTCACTTAAACATGTCTTATCATTCTGTTTTAATAATGATTTGCAGTGCCAACATACAGTAAAGGAGCTGACATTGAACAATACAGGCAACACGTAACACATAGTAACATGCAAAGAGTAACAAATTTAAATATGTTTCCATAGTTGCTTATGTTGCTGCTGCTCTTTTTTTATTTTTCTATTTTTTTTTTTTTCAAAAATAATGTTTAAACATACTTAATGTGCATGTGTCTGCAGAGACTTTCTCAGTGGAAATTCTACTGCCTATCCCTAATCTCCCATTGATGGGTGTTAAGGGATGCTATATCTATGCATATGCTAGGGCCTATAAGTGACCTCTGAAGAACCCAGAAGCTCCTCACAAAGAAGTTCCTCATTCCTGGATGTTGGTGCTCAATCCTGAGCCCCCAAAGACCCAGAGATCTCTATCCCACGTCAATGGACATTTGTAGGTTGAAAGAGTAGTGAGGCTGAGTGTGCATCCCAGAGACAGATGCACTGACATAGCCAGCTGCACAGACTGCCACAAAACAGGTGCTGCCTTAAGCAGCACCCAGATGTAACACTGCTAGGTCTCACGTAACTACAGGCAGACAAGTCCCTTTCCTCCTCTCTGGCTGCTCAGGACTGCTGTTCACTGGTGACAGCCATCACAGAGCCCTGCCCTCACCTCACTCAGCCCAGTTCCCCAGAAGCTGTTTTTTGGGATGCGCACACTGGTCCTGACCCAGTGGCAGGGCTGAAACCCTTGCCCACCCCAGTCTGGCACCACAGGTTGGTATGCCAGCACCCTGACCTGGCTCCAGCCACAGGCACCAAACCAACTCACGCAGCTCCCAGTTGGTGGCACCTCGTCCCTACAGCACTCACACACATGTGGTGGTGAGAGCATGTGAGAGGTAGCTGAGGCAGGCTTTGCAGAAGAAGGCAAATCAAGCTACCAGGCTCAATCAGATGAGCACACTGTCAACAGCTTTTGCGTGCCCTGTGTTGTTATACAGCATCTATTCACTCTTTTGTTTCTGCCTGAACCCCTTCCCCTAAATGTTCCTTAACAGGTTTTGTGTTAAGGAACACAAAACACAGGCCCTCCTCAAATATTCTCAAATAACCTAAATCCTCCTGTTCCTACGTTTTCCCCATCCTTATCAGTTACAAAGCACAGGCTGGCCCTCTCCAAAGCTGTGTCTTGAGCTTTGCTACATTGGCAAGCAATGTAGCAAATACCACAGCATGATTTTAAAGGATTGCTTCTTTTGCAAATAAAGTCATTCTCCTGCATGGGAAAGGACATCTGTTGAAATACTTGGAATTTGAGGAACTGAACCAAATTTAAATATAATGTTTAGGAAGGATGAACTAGAAAATGAGATAGGATAAGAGCAATGGACTGAAAGGACTGGGAGAAATAGAAGATGGGAACAGAAGGAATGAGTATGGGGAAGAGCCAAGGTACAGGATGGCAGGGTAAACATTTGGGGCCAGCTCAGGGACTATAAGATATAAATAAATTAAGAGAATGAAATTGGATGATGGAATCCAGAAACAAAAGAAGCTGAACAGAACCAAAAGAAGACAAAGTCAAGCTGAAGGGTGGACAGACATCTCAAAGGAGCTGCATCTCTGACATTGCAACATTGCAGAACCTGAATTTGGACAACACGTCTCAATAATTCTAAGCTGTCTATCAAACAGTTACGAAACCCCCACTTTATATATATATATATATATATATATATATATATATATATATTTGTATGTTTTTTTGTTGTTGTTTCTTTGTTTGTTTTTGTTTTCTGGTGATAGGTCTGCATGCTGTTGTTACCTTCTGTTTCACTCATTCACATGACATAGGGTTGTGTTGTGAGCCTAAATACCGTGGCCGTCTGACAGGCCAGCATGTTTTTTAACTTGTGATAGATATCTCCTGGCAGTTCCTGTAATAATTCTAAGGTATTTCTGAAAGGCGATTAAAAAAAAGTGTTTTCATGAAATATACTTGCTTATTTAGAAATAGCTCATGTTTAAATGTTACTCATCTGTGGGACAAGTTTGGGGATTTTCTTTTAAAATTTAGTTTTTTGAAAGCCCAAGATAAGCACAACTTTAACAACACTTTTAAGGTTACAGGAGTAAGTACTTGAAAGCTAGGAAGTACTTGCACAAAAGTTTCTGATACAACCTTGTTTTCCCTTCCACTTCTCCCTCTATTCCAGGATTGTGACATGCTTTTTAGTTACATGGTGGCATATTTTTCCCAATACTAGAACCTATCCTCATTGAAGGTACAGAAAAGATAGCGCTCCAGGAATATTGCTGAGTGATGTAGTGAATGAGGCTATCACCTCCAGCTTATTGTGGAAGTGTACTTCTTCTTTCCTCACTTAATGATGGCATAGGCATTCTATTTGAAGTGTAGTGTAAAGACAGCCTGTATTGTATGCGATTTATGGGGCAATGTTTGGTAGTGGGGTGGTTGCTAGGGTGGTCTCTATGAGAAGAGTACAGAAGATGCCATGTCAGGTCAAAGACAGTTCCAGCCAGTTCCAAAAGGGACCAACTGCTGGCCAGAGCTGAGCCAATGAGCGATGCTCGTTGCACCTCTGGGAGAGCAGACTTAAAGAAGGGAAGAAATCTGCTTTACAACAGCTGCTGGAAGAGTGATGAGTGAGAACCAGCCCTGCAGACCCCAAGGTGAGTGCAGAAGGAGGGCAGGAGGTGCTCCAGGCACAAGGCAGCACAAGTTCCCCTGTGGCCCGTGGAGAGGCCCCTGGTGGAGCCCCCCTGCAGCCCATGGGTCCCACATGGAGCAGATCTCCATGCTGCAGCCCGTGGAGGAGCCTGCGGTGGAGCAGGTGGATGTGGCCTGGAGGAGGCTGCGGCCCATGGAGAGGCCCAGCATGAGCAGGTCCCCGTCCGGAGCTGCAGCCTGTGGAGAGGATCCCACGCAGGAGCTGCTGCCCACCCATGGGGGACCTGTGTTGGAGCACTTTGCTCCTGGGGGATGGATGGACCCCGTGGTACGGAGCCATGTGGGAGCAGTGCTTGAAGACCTGCTGCCTGTGGGCAGCCCCCGAAGGCTCAGTTCGGGAAGGACGGCATCCCGTGGGAGGGACCCAACATGGAGCAGGGGCAGAGAGGGACCATGAGGTAGCAGCAGAGACGAAGCACTAGGGCCTGACCACAGCCCACATTCCCCTGTGCCGCTCGAGGGGAGGATGTAGAAGAGGGTGGTTGGGGGGAAGGTGTTTTGAGTTTGCTTTTAATTTCTCACTCCTTTAGTCTGTTAGTAATAGGCTATAAATTATATTACTCTCCCTATGATGAGCCTGTTTTGCCCACGACAATAATTGATGAGTGATCTCTCTGGCCTTACCTCAACCCTTGAGCCCTTTTCCATCATATTTTCTCCGCCTGTTGCAAAGAGAAGGGGGAGTGAGAGCACTTAGCTGTCCATCAGGGTGAAGCCACCGCTGTTGCATGTTGTAAATATAAGAGCATTGGAAACTACATAGCTTTTTGATATGCAATTACAACCGTAATCTTACAGGAAAAGTTCATTCAAATGTGCACGTGTGAATGCATGTATGTGTGCATGCATGTGTATTCATTGTGCTATGGCTGATGTAATATCCATATAACTTATCCACTGAGTTTTCTGTTTTTATTTATTTATTTATTTATTTATCCATTATTTTTTCTTCATATGTGTAACTGCTGGGGGAAGGAGGGAACTTAAAAGGACAAATTAAAGGTGACAGCACCTCAGGGATCAGGGATAGATGCACTATCACAGAGTAGTTGAGGTTGCTTGCATTGTGGGAAAAATTGAAGTCTGATCACTGTCCATTGTGGCAGTTGTAGAAACAGCAACATGACTGATACATGATGAGGGTATTGTTAAACACCTGGACTCTCTGTTCACCTTGTTGCCTTCAGATACTTTGAGACCTGCAGATGTATGAACTGAGAATTCCTCATAATTTCTTCCAGTTCACAGTGTAATGTGGATACAAAAGCCAATGTTTCATTTCTTGTAGTCAGTGAAGTTGCTCATCTTTTGTAAGTGTACTTAGTGTTCTATCAGATGAAAAGAGTATCATTTTGGACTGATGCAGTTCTTCCCCCATCCTTGTTCATGTCCACAGAGCCAAACACTTGATAAACAATCCACCTCAAATATAAAGGTAAACAGTTGAACTCCTTGCTGGGGTAGTCTCTGGCCCACATTAACTTTCTTAACTGCTCTCAGGAAATTATGGATGGTTTTAGTAGTTCCAGGCTAATACCATGCTAGGGAACAGGCTAAACAACATTGCTGGCCATGAAATTTGCTGTTATGAACACCATTTTAAGGTCTGCATTATAGTGTTTCTAGAAGTAGGTTGTTATTCTTCTGGTCACTCAGTTCTTCTAGTGAGTCAGGCAGTCAGCCACCATCTGTAGTGCTTACTGGGCAGGGTTCAGTTCCAGCAGGATTTTTGCAAAATGGATATGAAAATTATAAAATAAGTGAAAATATATAAATAAGTGAAGAAACTGGTAGGGTCAGAGGGAAGAGATACTTCATAACCAGGAAAAGTACACAAATGTGGGAAAAGATGACATTCAGGGAAGTCAGGGAGTCAGGGAAGCAGAAGATAGGGGTAGCACAGAAGCCATGGAAGAGAAAACCAGAAGGTTCAGGAGAAGAAGGAATGACTGGGAAACACAGAAAGAAAAGAAATGGAGAAGTTCTGCATATGCGAGACACAAATCTAGATACCCATTTAGGATATCTCAGTTTTGGAGAACTTACCTTGAGGAGCTCTGAATTTGTCTTTGCTGAGAAAATGCTATGTACCCATAATTCTGTGGCAGCTACAGTGCTGAGGACTTCAAATCCACTGAAAGGGATCCAAAGGGATTTCAGAGGGTTGCCCAAAATGCTGAACCATGTTCAGGGGTGTGTAAGACATCCAAGCAAACAATTTACTTGTTGAAGCTGTACTGCTGTGCCACAGAGCCAGTCTCCAGGCAGCAATGCCCTTCCAGCTTCTCGACTGTGATGAGGGCTCAGAATCAGGTGTCTTGCTATGCTAGAACCAGCAGCAATTTTTATTTTTCTCATGGATTTATGGAGATCTTTTTGTGCACTTTGGGATCACTGATTGATACATCCCGGGGGGGTTGCAATCATCCTTAACTCTTGAACTGTAGCAACCTATCATAGCTGAGCTAGGAGGGGTGAACATGGCCACCACCTCAGAGACATGTTTAGTGGCACCTTTAGCTGGCACTGATCTTGAGGTTTTGGCCCCAGACCTAGCAGCCAAATCATCCTTTGGAGTGTGTTATGGTATTGCTGTGTCGCATTCTGGAGTACTGTTGTGGGGTTTGCATCATGTCCTCCTCCTTGACATCGCTGGATCTCTCTTGCTGTACTTCTTCAGCAAATTGTATACCACTGCAAGATGCTGGCCCAGCAAGATCCCTCACGGAGGCTGAACAGTGGCAGCCGGCATAGGATCTTAATATAGAAGTGAGGGGTGTGGCTGCACAGGCTGTGTGGTGCTGATCAGTTCGGGAACAGGCTGTGTGCTAAAAAGAGTTTAGTTGCATGTTGCAAAGGCTTATGGGGCTGATACTGAGTCTGAGGGGCAGCCTAAGTTCTCAGAAGGAAGGGAATAGAGGGACTTCCTAAGGGCTTCCAGGAGCGAGTGCAGACAGGCTGGGTGCCTGCTCTAAGATGGACTGTGGTAGCAGCTGAGTAGACATGGCTGGACGGGACTGCAGCTCATGTGGAGGCACCTGAGCTATCTGCAACACCACTAGCTCAAGGTAGTGTGAAGACCAGAGCTGTGGCAGCATGAGATGTCTGCCTGGGCTGGCAAATTGTCCTGCAAACCATTGCAGAGCTCCACACTCTCTCTCCCGTGCTGCTTGAAGCTCTCTGGTTTAAACCTAGTATGTGGTGAGCTGAATCACAGCAGTGATTGCAATCTAGGCATGCCTTGTATCCTCTTATAAACCTCAGGATTTTTTTCCATCCCTCCCAAAAGCTGTTTAAAAAAACAATAGCTAACCACGTGAATGAATAAATCATAATAATTATTCAAATAATCCTATGAATGAATTATTCATTGTAATAATTGAAAAGGAATCCCAGCAAGAAGCATTTTACTATTATAAAGGTAAATATTGATTCATTTTTTTTAGAAAGTATATTCTCCATCAAAGTATTTTTCATCTGCTTGCTATACCCTAATTGTGTATAATATGAAAGAAAAATATGCTTCCTTGTGTGTCAGCCATTTTCATATAAATGAAAAAATATGCTTCCTTTTGCAACAGCCATCTTCAATGCTATTCAGAGGGAAAGGAAAAAGGATTAAGCAATGTTTAGATTATATTCACCTCCTTCTTGAGGACAGAGCCAAACAAGACACCTTCAGCTGGTCAAAATGTCCAAAGCCTGAAGTAACTGAATATTACCAGCTAGTTATAGAGGATTTGGGAGGAGGGGTAAAAAGGGAAATATTTTGCTTCTAGTCCTGTGCTGCTAAGATAGTGTAGGCTAAGCATATGGCTTGCAGCCAGCAAAGGCATCAGATACTATGATGAGAAAAGCCTCATTAATAATATTTAGCACTGACAAAAGGCTTTCAAGGGAAAGACAGACTTTTTGTTCTGGGAATGATGGATGCAGCCTTACCTGTTAGCCCTATTTTCAGAAGGACAAAGAGGACTGTCATAAGTTTCTTTATGCTTTCAGATCCCACACATGACATGGATGGAGCAACAGGTTTCTGAAGGCAAAAGGACTGGAAGTCTAATTGCCTACAAAATGTAGTGTTGTCTCCCAGGGAGATTGGGTAATGTGTGGTGGTAAACAAACAAAGAGCAAGCTCAACTGTTTGATACCTGGAGAAGGGACAAATCCTACGCACTCCAAATCAGAAAGTGTATTTACCTGTGTTTTTCCCCAGCTGCAGTTCAGTGTGTGACAGGTTGCCTCTATCTGTGAGCAGCCAGATGCCACTGCCGTGCTTGCATCCTGGCAGTGGCATTTATAAACGGAGGTCTACGAGCCACAGGCACGGAGCGCCTCGCTCAAGGTCAGCTGGAGAGCCCGCAGCGGGAGCAGGCACAGCACCGAGGGCTCCTGGCTCCAGCATCGGGGTCGGAGCTAGCGGTGTCCAGCCCTCGTCGGGGGTCTGCCTGCAGGGGCAGGGGCAGGTTTTGACGGTGGACGGGTGGGGAGGAAGAAGAGCCGGGGGGTGCCACCGCTTAGGCGAGCTGCTGCAAAGCGCCCGGCCGGGGAGCAGCCCCCTGCAGCTGGTTACACGCGGGGGGACCCCAGGGCCGCCCCCCTTCCCTCCCCCCCGGGCTGGGGCTGCAGCATGTCTCCGTACCTAGGCGTGTGGGTGCCGGCGTACGTGTCCCTGGGTGCCTCTGTCTGTCCCCGCGTGTCCGTCTGTCCCTCCATCGCCGTGTAACCGGCGGGGTCTGTGTGTGTATGTGCGCGCCTGCGTGTGCGCGCAGCGGGGAGGGCAGAGCCGGGCGTGCCGTGCAGCAGAGCACGCCGTGCCCGTGGCCGTGACCGGGACCGTGACCGTGGCCGGGACCGTGGCCGGGACCGGAGAAGGAGCTGCGGCGCTCCGGCAGCCCCGCGGAGCCGCCGTGCGAGCGCGCCGAGGCGCAACAGGCGGGGCGGCTCCTCCCGGGCGGTGAAGGGGAGGCGGTGGGGAGCGGGCACGGGCACGGGCACGAGCACGAGCACGGGCACGGGCACGGGCACGGGCACGGGCACGGGCACGGGCACGGGCAGGGAGCGGGCGGCATGCGGGCGGAGGAGCCGCTGGCGCTGGCGGCCCCGCGGGCGGGCGGCGGCGAGGCGGAGGCGGCGGGCGAGGAGCGGAGCGGCGGCGGCTGCTGCAGCAGCGAGCGGCTGGTGATCAACATCTCCGGGCTGCGCTTCGAGACCCAGCTGCGGACCCTCTCCATCTTCCCCGACACACTGCTGGGGGACCCCAGCCGCAGGGTGCGCTACTTCGACCCGCTCCGCAACGAGTACTTCTTCGACCGCAACCGGCCCAGCTTCGATGCTATCCTCTACTACTACCAGTCCGGGGGAAGGCTCCGGAGGCCGGTCCACGTACCCCTCGACATCTTCCTGGAGGAGATCCGCTTTTACCAGCTGGGCCAGGAGGCCATCGAGACCTTCCGGGAGGACGAGGGCTTCATTCAGGAGGAGGAGAAGCCCCTGCCCCAGCACCACTTCCAGCGCCAGGTCTGGCTGCTCTTTGAGTACCCTGAGAGCTCTGGGCCAGCCCGGGCCATCGCCATCGTCTCTGTGCTGGTGATCCTCATTTCCATCGTCATCTTCTGCCTGGAGACCCTGCCTGAGTTCCGCCAGGAGCCCAAGGGCTCCCAGCCTGGCTTCGGGGAGGCAGCAGTACCTGGGGACGACACGCTGCTGCTGCCACCACCGCCGCCACCGAGTGGGACGCCACAACCCCTGCGACCTGCCACCGGTGCGGGCCCTTTCTTCACTGACCCCTTCTTCCTCATCGAGACCCTGTGCATCATCTGGTTTTCCTTTGAGCTCCTCGTGCGCTTCTTTGCCTGCCCCAGCAAGCCCGAGTTCTCCCGTAACATCATGAACATCATAGACATCGTGGCCATCATCCCCTACTTCATCACCCTGGGCACGGAGCTGGCCCAGCAGCAGCAGCAGAAGCAGCAGCCTGGGAGTAGCAGCAACAATGGGGGCCAGCAGCAAGCCATGTCCTTGGCCATCCTCAGAGTCATCCGCCTGGTCAGAGTCTTTAGGATCTTCAAGCTCTCCAGGCACTCCAAGGGGCTGCAGATCCTGGGGAAGACTCTCCAGGCCAGCATGAGGGAGCTGGGCCTCCTCATCTTCTTCCTCTTCATTGGGGTGATCCTCTTCTCCAGTGCTGTCTACTTTGCAGAGACCGATGACCCCGATTCCCTGTTCACCAGCATTCCTGATGCTTTTTGGTGGGCAGTGGTGTCCATGACCACTGTGGGCTATGGGGACATGTATCCTATGACAATTGGTGGCAAGATTGTGGGCTCCTTGTGTGCCATTGCTGGTGTGCTCACCATTGCCCTGCCTGTCCCTGTCATCGTGTCCAACTTCAACTACTTCTACCACCGAGAGACTGATCATGAAGAGCAGTGCCAGTATACCCATGTCACCTGTGGCCAGCAGCAGTCACCCTTCTCTGAGCCCAAGAAGGGGGACAGTAATCAGTCTCTCAGCAAATCTGAATTCCTGGAAGCAGAAGACCTGGAGTCCATGAAATATTCCAACTTCATTCCCCCCAACAACCAGGGTTTTAAAGAGAAGAAAATGCTGACAGAGGTGTGATCGGTTTTGTTGTCATGGGTCCAGACAGAGCTGCAAGCTGCTGCACAGCCGTCTTCCCACTAGCAGCTGGATCTATTCAGCATTTACATACCAGACTGTGAATTGTGATACCGTAAACAGAGTGATTGTGATAATGGGCTCTTCTCTGCTGATTTGCTGTTTCTCATTACTGTGTGCAGTCAGAAATGTTCTTGCTTTATTCTGTGGAGTGCTAGCTGTCATCCCCACTCCCTCATGAATGTCTTTTCCTTTTTTTTTTTGGAGACCGCTGTAATCCAATATTAGCTCTGAAGCCTAACCTTTCTACTCTGCTAGCAAAGAAACCCTTGCCACAACTTCAGCTGAAGGATTCAACAGGGAGTAAATAGTTAAAGGGGCTACAAACATCTGGCTCAAGCTGTGCCCTTCGTTCCTGTGCCAGTGCAGTGCCCTTGGCTGTGGGATCAGTCACGCCTGCCATGCCATTGCCTTTGAATAATGGAAATGCTGTAGCCAGCATCACAGTGAGTTCTGTAGCTGTAAGGAAAAAGTCAACAAACAGATGCCTTTCTTCTTTGCAACACTTGGCATGCTGAAGACCCTCTTGGTTTATGTTTCGAAAAAGGTGCATAGATCTAAAAGCTCTTTGCCACTCCTGACCATATACCAATTATCAAAAATGGGCATAAAGAAATCAACAGGCTTGTTGAAGTATCTCTGTGTTGTGAGCTTATTTCAGCCTTATTTGTTCCAGTGCCCTGATGTTAATTGGCTTTTATAGTACCAAGTTAATCTTCATAGTGCTAAGTGTCTTTCGATGCTAGGCACATTTGAGAAAATTCATTTGTTATCTCCGCAGTTTATCTCCACAAAATAGTGTTTAATGAGATGTACTTTATGCTTCAGATATCCAGTTCTGTATTCAGGCATGTGAAAGCAATTGACATCGCTGCATTTTTATTGAAGTGTTTCTATAGCTGAGGGAAGTTTGTATGTTGGTATTTTGTTGGCATTGCTGAAAACCCCAACCACCTGTGCTATCTGAAGATTGCACTGATATAGTGGGTCACAGTCATAAATTACTGCAGGGTAAGTGTGTCAACATTAGAGATTTAGACTGGCACTGATGCAAGCTTGCCCAAGCCATCTGCACAATCTCAGTACCCCAGATCTTTCAAATGAGAGGAAAAAGAGCTAACCTTGAAGAAATATTTTTGCTTTTTTTTTTTACTGATTCAGCCAGTTCTATATATTTTTTAAACAAAAGACAGAGAAATGTCTTTTGCATGCACTAGGTTTTATGAGAGCAACTTATAGTAAGTAGCATTGCAAAATGCATACCTTGGCCCACAGTGCTGGGCTTGTCAAGGGACCAGAGATTTGCATCTTAAGATGCATGTTTTGCTTCCCAAGTAATTTCTTTTTCTTTCTTTCTCTCTCTCTCTCTCTCTCTCTTTCTTTCTTTCTTTCTTTCTTTCTTTCTTTCTTTCTTTCTTTCTTCCTTCCTTCCTTCCTTCCTTCCTTCCTTCCTTCCTTCCTTCCTTCCTTTCTTTCCTTTCCTTCCTTCCTTCCTTCCTTCCTTCCTTCCTTCCTTCCTTCCTTCCTTCCTTCCTTCCTTCCTTCCTTCCTTCCTTCCTTCCTTCCTTCCTTCCTTCCTTCTTTCCTTCCTTCCTTCCTTCCTTCCTTTCCTTTCTTTCCTTCCTTCCTTCCTTCCTTCCTTCCTTCCTTCCTTCCTTCCTTCCTTCCTTCCTTCCGTCCGTCCGTCCGTCTTTCGGTCTTTTGGTCTTTCTTTCTTTCTCTTTCTGTCTTTCTTTTTATTTAATCAGCTGTGTCTTATACCCAACTTTAAAATGTTTCAAATGCTGCCAGTGCGTGAGAAGGGGAAATGGATGCTTTTAGATTCTATGGATGATTTTTTATGTGAGAAAATGTTTTTGTTTGTTTTTAAATGTAAATGTATATTCTGCATTCACATGTGTGCATGTGTATGAAAGCAAAGGCAGCCATTAATGCCTTGCATCATACCGTATGATTTACATATTAGAATGTACTACATATTGCATGTGACACGTGTAATACGTAAAACACGTAATATCAAGATGCAAAATCTATAGAGTACATTTTATGCAAATGTATATATTATGCTTTTCAATCATAAGGCTGAGAATGCTAAAGACATATCCTTTAATATAGTCAGAACTGTCAGGGTTGTGAGATGGTATCTATTTGCATCTTTGTTACTCTGCTTGTTTTTCATTGTCTTGAGATCTGGCTCCATGCTTAGAGAGCTTTTATTGTGGCCTCTCCTCATCTGGGTCCTGATCATATGGTAGCGGTTGTTTGTGTGAGACCTAACTGCTGCATTTCTCCAGAGTCCCATTGTCTTCTCAAAGGGTTTTAATGTACAGCGATCTCCCCTGGGGTCAGAGCACAGCCATTATATTGAAAACTGTTCTCTCTCTTGCTGAAGTCAGTAGCAAAATGCTACTTGTCTCGGTTACTGCAGGTCAGTCTTGGAGATGCAAGTGTTGTGTGGTGAGGGCTCTGTAGCTCAGAGGAGCTTGCCTGAAAAAAAGAGCAGAATGTGTCTTTCAGGGCAGTCTCCACAAAGGTACGTAAGTGCCTAATTACTCTTTGGTTCTTTGGGACTGAGGCAAATGTCTGTGAAGGTCTGGGTCTTGGAAGTCATTCTGCATCCCCTGAAGCATGTAAGTGGTGGGTAAGTAATAAGTAGGACTGAGGAAGGGTCTGCAAGGTAGGATTTTGTGTAAAAAGTTGTCTTGGTCTCTGAGTTAATTCCGTGAAATGGTGTTGTTCTTATCTGTATGTCAGGTTCACTATAATGAAATATTTTTCAGAGTAAAAGGGAGTAACTTCAAATTTTATGTTGCTGTAGCAGATGCACTAAACTAGCAGAGTAACCTGCTATTTAAGAGGGATGTGTCAAGGCTGTTGCAGTCTCCTAGTAGTCCATGTTTGGTGCTATTTTATGCCTGAGTGTATCAGCTGATATAAGTTTTCCCAAAGTAAGATATAAAAAACTCAGGTTAAGCACAAGCCACACTGAGCCTACGTCAGAAAATTCCTGTGCTCATTCTTTCCCTTGGGCCTGACCCCACTGGCCCTGCCAGGCAGGAGCCATCCCTCCTAAGAACAGGTTGTTCTCCTGGCCAGTGTGACAAATGGCTGGACATGGAGGCTCCAACAAAAAAAGATGTGAGGCAAATTACCAGTAACATAATCCCAGCATGTCTTGCAGAGAGCTCATGTTGAGAGGTGAAGAGAGTTTCTGCTTTGAGGTGAAATTCAGAAGTGAGTTTCTAGCTGGAGTGCTGTGGCTTTGGGCAGTCTCCACTGGTGCAAATTAAATTTGCTGCAAACACACAACTTTTTGTACAGCTTTTGTGTTACATATTTTCCAGTTCTGAAAAGCATGTGCAAATGAAAATTTGTGACATAGGACTGGTGGTTGCTCCCTGGATGTTCTGTGTTAAAGCTAAGAGAAATGCAAAAGGAAACAGAAGCTTGGAAATGTAACCTAGGTGTTTTCATTCAGGCATGTAAATACTTTTCTAAGCATCTCCTAAAAGACAGTATAGTGTAGTCCCACAGTCATCAACAATACTATATATTATACTACTTCTGGCATTCATCATTTTTATTAAGCAGCTTTCAGAATTTCTTCAAGTGAGTTAAGTGACATAGTGGTGACATAATGGCACCCATGCCACTGACTTTATAGATGGCTCATGCTGTCAAATCACAGATGCTTTCAGAAATCTTACCTCAAGTCCTCAGCTGTTAACACTCACTCCTGGATGTTTGAAATGCAGTTCTGTCTGTCTGTCTAGATATTTTGTTCTTAAGGCAGAGCACATCCTTGCAAAGTAAAGTAGGCATCTCCAGGGACTTGTTTCCATAACAACCTCCCAGACTGTTTCTCTACCCTGTGACTTTGGCTACAAGCAAAAGCACTCATTGAATACTTTCAGTTCTCAGATATTAGTGCACCATCTTTACAGCATTTTTCCTTGCTTACTGAAGATCCCATCACTTTATATCATGTACAACTGCCCTGTCCAACTCCAAACTGGCAGACCATTATCAGCATTTGAAAACTGACAGTGCAAACCAGGAGATGGGAAAGGACTTTGTATATCCTTGCACACAGAGAGGAGATGAGTGTGTGAAGGACAATCTGAACAATCACGGACAAGGAGCATTGCATTAAAAACCACAGAAACATTTTTTTTTCAACAATCTCACTATGAAATAAAGATTTTGCTGTGGATGAGACTTGCTTTCTCCTGAACCCCTGGCTATTCTGTGACAATCAGTTCAACAGAGAATTTCAACAATTAAGAACAGGGCAGAAATCATCTTCTTGTTGGAAGTGAGGAAGGAAGGAAAGGAATAATTTTGTTTAGGGCACCATTTTTATCCCAAACTTATCCTTATGTGAAGGACTGTAACAGTGAAACGCATGAAGAGTTGGAAGAGTTGTTTTGCAGAATTTCAGAGTCTACATTACTGAAGGATTCCTGCACTTTCCTCTAAGATGAAATTTTTATTCTGTTCCTGTTTGGAAAATGTCATATTTTGAGATTTCTGAGCAATTTTCTGTTTTGGCCCTGTTCCTTCTGACCCAGAGTACATGGATAAAAATCACTGCTACAGCAGCTGTGGAGGTGAAGGTGCCTGGACTTGGTGTTCTCTGTTAGACCCACTCATTCAGTGTACAGAGATCCCTATGGAGATACAGAAGAATGAATATAAAGGATATTCAGGACAACCAAAGGCAGGGTAAGGACTGAAGAGTCTTCCATACTGTGATGGAAAGAACAGCATCATCCCTAAAAGCAATGGAACAAACAGCTCCAGCTTCTGCTTTACCTGCAGAAGTAGGTAAGGTTTCTTTTTTATCTGTGAAATTAACAACTATGAGTTTCTTGCAACTAATGAGAAAGGGTTTCCTAATTAAGATTTGCAGCCTAAAGGGAGAATCTGGTTCTGGATGAAAAAAGAGAGAAAGATAATTATATACTACAAAATGTAGTATGAGCCAGATCCTTGCCATCTGCTGATACAAGTTGGCAAAATTCCATTTAGTACAACTACTTTTGTTTATATCTGTCTCCAACACTTCAATCATCTGCATAAAGTCAAAGCATGTGTAATATATGTTAAAATGCTTATCTTACTTTTTTTTTTTTTTTCCTTTTTTTTCTTTTTTTCTTCTCTTGAGGTCCTGTTTACACTGGGGAAAGATCTACAGATTACAGCAGGAGTTAACCACAGCTTACCTGAAAACTCTCATCTAACTTGAGTCCAAGTAAGTCTAGTGAACTCTGAAAAGTTAGGCTTCTCTTTAAATTTATAGTGGCAAAAATAAGAGGAGTGGCATTATTATTATTATTATTATTATTATTATTATTATTAATGCAGTAGTAGAAATATGCAGGCCAATTCACAGATAGGTTTGAGACTAAATGAGATTCTACCCTCAGCTGTGGCCATGTATGCATAAGATAGCTCTATTTACATTGTGGTAACTGAGATCACAGTCTGAGTTCTTCATTTTTGATTTTTGGAGCTTGCATTCTAGACAAATCCCATTCTGACAACATTTGTAGCCATATTACCAACATGCTCATAGTAGAATACCTGATTTGCTGCCATCTGCTTTACACATAAAATTAAGGAGGGGAGCAAGTGTCTGCATGATCAGAAGATTTAATCTTCTGATGAAATGAACAATTGCCAGTGAATGCTGAGTGTCCTTAGCTGCCACAAGAGACAGTTGGTAGTGAAATTCAGTGATGTGCAGATCAGATCCTAAATAAGGCAAGATGCTGGCCAGGGACATAAACCCAGGAAAATGTTTGTTGGGGAAGCAGGCAGGGACAGCAGGCAGTAACATTGATTTCCAGTGTAGCATATGTTATTAGTACACATCAATTCTATATGTCTTGGCTAACTGTCTGAGTTTTAGCTTGCTCCAGGGCAGCCTGTTCAGGGCTTGCTGGGTGGCACAAGAGCTTGAATATTACAGCATGATTTTACACTTTGGAAACAAGTAACTGTGAGCAGTGTAGGTTTTACTTTCCTAAAGCACAAACATTGCTAAAAAATCTCTGTAGGAAATATCCATGATGTCTGTAGTGCAAATTTGCAGGTTAATCTTTCCAGTGTCGGATTTTTTCTTAGCATAAGAAAGGAAAAGATTTGCATGAGGGAAATTTTACAGAAAATGCTCATCAACTTCTATGGTCACCCTAAAATACTGAAGCTGTGTTGCCTCTTCATTAGACAAGACTTAAAGGAAACCTTGTCTTCATACAAAATATAATCAAAAGTTCAGTAAGTCCTTCGTTGGATTCACTAGCACTAAGTGGATATAAAAATGTTTACTCAGTGGTATAAAGGTGTGGAAGAAAATTTATCAAAAAGTGCAGTAAATCCCAAAGTATTTCACTGGGATTGTAGCCATTTTTGGTTTGAAGAAAACTGGGGTCTTGATTCAGCTCTCTAGCTGAGGTTGGGCAGATGTATCCTTAAGGTTATGAATGCTGTTCCTTCTAATTTAAGTGACTGCGAGAGAAGAATCAAGCCCAAAAAAGAGGGCTGTAAATGCAGCCATCTGCAGCCATGTCTTTAGGTGTTGTAGATACATCTAGGTTCATTCACCTAAAAGGTTGTAAAGAATTTTATACCAACAGAAGATTTAGCTTTTAGAGCACATATTGGTTTATTCTCATACATTCTCAGGAGAGTAATGAAATGTTATTTGACAAGAAAAGTGGAACATTACTGTCTCCTCTTGCTTTTCATTGATGCATCTGTTGTTTTCAATTAGCTTGATGGTATCCATTTTCAGGAAGCAGATGCTGCCCTCTTTTACACCGGTGCAATTCTGGAATAACTCCACTGACGTCAGTGAAGTGAAATTTATCCCAGTTGAAAGCAGAATTGGACCACAGTCTGATCGTCTGCTTATATGCTATGGTGCTCTCAGGAAGGTGCACCATTACCATACCATAAGGTGAGTGCCTATCTGCTGTTCCCTACTCGGCTCTTTTGTGCCCTTGACGGTCACATGTCTGGCAGAAGTTAGGCTGGTGTGGGGCTTGTGGGATCACCAGATTCCCCACATCAAATGGAGCAGATTTCCTTCCTAGATTCTTGTCCACTTCCCTATTTAATTTCCATCAGCTTCCTCTTGCTTAGATGTGATTTCCAAGGAGACAGAGTTTTTTATGGTAAGGAAATATAATTGCAAGTCTTAAATAATATAATAACAGAAGGGTAGCAGAGATAGACATGGAGACAAACTCTACCCTCCTACAGATTTTTGCTGTTATGGCCATCTGTTAAAATTGCTGCAGTCCTTGCAGGTTGGCTATAGATCTGATGGCTCTAGGGTCTCCATCTTCAGGATATACCAGGTTTAAACAAATTGGGTCACTTCTTTCTTGCTCCAGCTCTGCTGATCTTAATGATGCCTTCCCTGAAACTAGACAAAAAGCTTCATATAAAACCCATTAGCATGCTGTGTGGAAAAATACCACTTAAGATGGGACAGATGAGGGTCACTAGAGAAAATACAGAGTCAGTAAAAAAGAGATCAGTATGAGAAAGAAGGGAGGTTCATAAAAGAGATCTTCAGGGGTTAGTCCCTGGATTGCTTAAAATATTAGCTGTAGGGCTGAATTTATAAGACTTAGCAATGATGCAACCTAAACAATGCCATTAGACCTGTGGATTAGGACACAGGACTAGATGATTGAATTATGGACTTAAAGAAATGAAAAGATAGTAAATAGTATAAAAACTAAAGTTGTGATATGGATTTTGGTAGCAAGTTTATCACTTGGGGAAGATTGAAATGTATGATTGGGAGTGCTAAGATGAGTCAAAGCATCAATGTCACTTACTAAGCCACCAGAGTAATGAAGCTGCAAAATCGCTTCTTGAAAGTCTTAGAAAGAGACATTTTTATACCACTTGGGAAATGTTAATTCTATAAGGCCTCATCTGGAATTCCATGGGTCTTTTTGGTGATCTGAGTTTGGTTAAGTTTACCTTAGAGTGGGAAGAATGCATGGAAAAGCAGCAAGAATGATCAGGTAAATGGAAACTCATTTACAAGATGAATCTAGAAGAGCCTGCCTCTTCTAGCCCAGCAAAAGATTGGCAAGACCTATAGTTACAAAAATACTGGGAGCAGAGTAGCTAACAAGACATAAGAGCTATTTAAGTTGAAAGGCTGTGTTGGTATTTGAACAATAAGGCAGAAATTGTCAATGAATAAATTTATACTGGAAAGCAGAAGGTGATTTCTGCTATAACAGCTGAAAGAGAAATGAAAGTCTGCTCTAGATTGAATAGGAGAAATCAAGGCAAAAAGCAAATTCATTTTTTTTGGATGGACTTCGTTAAATTTTTGAAAGGCTTTACATGAAAGTAGTTACATGCAATAGAAGGAGCCTGGTTTCAGTGACTTCATCTACTAGAATCAGTCTATCCTGAACCTTGGATATATTTTGGATGTCGAATATAAAAGCAATCGTATCTTTATTGCCTATGTTCTCTGAAAAATGCAGCCACACTATACCTGCTTAGCTAACAGACACCAAATCCCGTTGATTATATTATTTAATACTTGGGCTTTTGGTGTGTGTGTAGGAAAGAGAAGAGTGAGAAGAACTACGTCTTTGGAGATGGTGTTTCTCCATGGGACTGGGTAAAGAGAAAAAAGTCCTTGGAGTGGGGTAGAATGGGGTGGGTGTACCAGATCAGTCTAGGAGGTAGTCTGGAGACAGATGGAGGGTGGGCCGTGCCTTAATATTTTCTTACCTTTTGCACTTTAAAGACTCAACAATCTCTGTCCACTGCTTTTCCTCTCAACCTGGAACCTCTGCTGACTGTGTCTGGTCCTTTCTTCCTGTCCAAAGCTTTCCAGCTGTCCACTGATCTTTCTACTTCCTGGGGCCTCTAGTAATTCCTCACTCCCATTAACTTGCCGGAGTCACTTCAGTAGTGCATTGTACCTAATTTTGAGGATAGCCTTGAGGTGGCTCTGCTGCAGCTCAGCCCGGGTTTCTGGTTTGGATGCAGAAATCAACAATAACAGAAATGAAGTTGCCTGCAACAACTTTCATTGAACTGAAGGTCAGATAAGTTGATAACAATGGTCACTCTTGCCTGAAGAGGTTACCTGAATAATTTCCTATTGCAGGCATTGTTCTGACAAAGACAAAATAAAGCCATGGCTTCGTGTTTCCTCTTTCACCTCTTTGAGTTTTACCCTATGAGAAAGAGACCAAGTATGTCTTCAATCTCAGAGGATAGAACAGACATTGACCAAGGTGGGATCTTCATCCATCCATCCATCCATCCATCCATCCATCCATCCATCCATCCATCCATCCATCCATCCATCCATCCATCCATCCATCCATCCCTGTGTCACAAAAGCATGTAGGAAAATCTAGACATACTTTGTTCTCAAGCCTTCTAGCTTGTTGCTGCTCTGTCCTCACTTATGTGATGAAGCCATTAACCTGTGATTTATATCTATATTAGCAAGTTCATTTTTTAAACTTTGGAATAGCTCTTTTTTCTTCTGTAAGTAGAAAAAAAAGAAAAAGCAAAGCAAAATTTTACCAATGACTATAACCATTATGAATGCATGTGAACATGAACATCATCTGAGCTTTAACAATGATGTTAGCAGAATGGTGCACACAAATGCCGTTGTACATAAGTTGTCCTAAGGGCTTGTCATCTTTTCTAGAGCTAAGGAAGTAAGGAAAACGAAAAAAGAATTTTCTTATGACATTTACAGAATGAGCCAACAAGTTTCATTTGAATGATGAACAGTGTTGCACCCGTTTCTGGGCTCAGTTGATTTTGACGTTGATAAAAGAAGCCACTATTAGTTCATGTGCATCTTAATTTACAGTTGTTATATCATGTGCACTGCAGTTGTGTATAGAAGCCTTAGTCTTGACACATACAACATATTAATGGTAAAGATCTTACTGCAGTAGTCACTACCAGCAAAAAGGTGGTCAAAGTGCTTGATTAAATTTATATTGATGATTAAATGATTAAATGATTAAAATTATATATACCTCTATGGAACTCAAAGAACATTCCAGTGGTGAGAAAACATTATTACATTTTGATTTTATAGTAGGGATAGAATAAGGTGCAATTAGCTATGCAGAGTGGTGGAAAAATAAGAATCTAAATGAAGAAGAACCTATGTCTTCTTCATTTGTACAATAGAACAAATCTGCATATTCTTGGCCCTGGCAACCATGTCTTTTAGCAAGAAAATGTTGACTTTATAAAGGAATACTGGTGACAAATAGCACAGGAGCAAATCCTACAAGTAAATCATGTAAATTCATGATGATATGTAAAAAGCATGGGAAATGTATTTGTTGTGAATCTTCAAGCCAATCTGATTTATTTATGCATAAATAAATGAGGATGAGAGGCAATGGGCACAAACTGAAGCACAGGAGGTTCCGGCTGAATATGAGGGGGCACTGCCGTACTGTGAAGGTGACAGAGCACTGGAGCAGGTTGCCCAGAGAGGTTGTGGAGTCTCCGTCTCTGGAGATTTAAACCCCGCCTGGATGCCATCCTGCGCAAGGTGCTCTAGGTGATCCAGCTCAGCAGGGTCTGGACTAGATGATCTTCAGAGGTCCCTTCCAACCTTAGCCATTCTGTGATTCTGTGGAATAGTATTTACCCATACTCCTTTTTTTGGGGGGAGGGATATGACTTCACTGCAAATTGAACAGCTCAAGAACACTCTATCCAGTGTTTGAAACACTGACATGCTCTTAACTTGTGACCAAGTTTTGACTCTATTTGCTCCCTCAATGCTTCTGTTTTAAACCTTCCTCAGTCAAGAGCTTCGTTCTTAGAATGGGCTTATATCTTTAAGGGTAGAGCTGTAATTAACAGTGAGAAGTTCTATGCAAAAGCCCACTTATCAGTGATGGAAGGACAGACTGCCTTTGTGTTTGAATCCCACTTCATCGTCAGTACAAAACAAAGAGGTATGGGTAGATATTTATGCAAAGATATTTAAAAACACATCTACGTATTTAAAAAAATATGTAGATATTTTGGTCTTTTTTCTAATATGTTGCCTGATAGGCACAAAGTTAGAACATCTATTTTATCACTCTAACTTTTCTTTAGATAAGTACCAAAAAGACATTGTACATTTCTCAAGATCTGAATTGTGCTGCAGTTCTAATGTATCAGAAATAGTACTGTCAGGTACATTCCTTTTAGTGCTGTAGACTATGGGTTTTCATGCTTACGAAATGGTGCACACAAAGCAATTGATCTTTGTAGTCTGTCCTTGGAGATGTCACAGTGACTTTCAAAAACACTCTGGAGGGTATTCAGTATTGCTTATCCATTAGTCTATTATCTGATATCTATTTCAGTTTTCTATACTGGACTGCAAACATTTCTGCAGGATATATTTCCATCAAAAGATGCCTCTTTCTCAAGACCTGGCATGTTTGAGAGCAGTTTCATTTCACTTCATGTTGGTGTTCTTTAGAAATTGAATGCTTGGAAAATTTTGTAATATGCACGAACATTTTTGTAATATTATGAATATTTTTGCTTTTTTTTATTTTTATTTTTTTGTACTAAGGACATCTATGTATACAAGGCAAAATGCAGAGTTTTGCATTCATGTCTTTTTTACTTTGATCTATAATGAAAGATAAAATTGTTATAATTATAAACAACCACAACTTTTTTTTTTTTTTTTCCAAACAATATAGTAGTAGCCATTGACAGTTCCTGATTGCTGTCAGTGTGGCTCCCATGTCAGCTCCAATACTTCTTTGCATTCAGTTAAGTGCTATTCATATGCTCCAAACCAGATGAAATGACAGGTCAAATGGCATGAATACTGGAGCATGTGCTAGAAGTGACAAGATTTTAGGGAAAAAAAAAAAAGAAAAAAGAAAAAAAAAAAAAAAAGATTACAGTCCTGATAATTTTCTGGGTGCAGGGAGAGGAAGAATTGCAGAAGAAGGTGCCATCTGGAGTGTGCTGTAGCTCACCTCATTATTTACTTTTTTTCTTTGGCTCTTAAAAAAACAACAAACCCACAACAACAAAACACCTCTATGCAGATTTGTGAACTCTCAATAACACTTACTTGGACAAGTGGATTTCAGAGAAGATGGATAGTGAGCTCTCCTTTGCACAGTAACCCTTAATCAACATTTCCATAGAAGATGTCTGAATACATATTGATCAAGCCAGCTGCAGCTGTGATATAGCTGTGAGGAGTGTTGAAGAATGATGCAACTTTCCTTTCCATCATCCATCCCCCAGTCACGTAACACAAGTAGCCAAAAAACACCAGCTGGTACTTCTGATGCTAGCATTTCTGCTCATGAGAAAGTTGCATCAAAAAACAAAAAAGTGGAAAGTTTTCCATTAGTTAAGTGACCACTTAATAAGGCAAATCTTGTAATTAAATACTAGGCTTAAAGTCAAGGGGACAGTCTACAGCTCTGTCACATGAGCTTTGGGTGTCCTGTATTTCTCAGTGCCTCAGCAATAAAATGCTGACATATTAGTTGTTCCTCCATTTTGTTGCACCCTTTTCCTAAGCAAATTAGACAACAAGATCTTTCTGAGTGTGCCCCATCTCTTACCTAATACCTTTTCAATCTCAGGTACAGCTGAGAACCACTACTCTATAAGGACACTGTGTTGTATTACTGTCATAACAGTAATAACTAACATATGGATCAAACAAACACAAAAACTTTTGGACCTGTGCATGAGACTCTTGGAATACCCAAATGCTAAAAAATCCTGCTACTACCTAGCTTTATGTTGGCTTTGGGCCAATGCCGTGGCCATGCTGATCCGATTTATATTTTTCAGTCTCAGACACAAAATATTCTGCCCAGCCCCCCTTATTTGTGACTCTCTGTTCCCTTTCAGTCTGCTTTATAATTAAAGGCGTGCAACATATTTCTAGCTGACAAAGCCTGGAGCAACGTATTGCAACGTAAATTGAAATCCCACTGAATGCACTATAGAGATAAGAGGCTGACATCAACTTTTCACAGCTAGTCCAAAAGAAGTAAATTTATGCAGATTTTCTTTTTTCAACTCTTGAATTGCTATCGGGGACCAAGGTATTGAGGCAACAGAAGAAAATATGCTGAAGATGGAAGGAGTACATAACATCTCTCACCTAGATTTTTATTAGATCTCCAAGCACGAAGGTGGTTTGGATGGTAGCAGCTCACTGGTACTGAGCAGTCAAATCTGCTCTTTGAATCTGTCAAGGTCATTTAAAAAAATATGTTTTCACTGGTACTGTTAACAACTGTGAATTTAATCCTTATTAAATGTTTTGCTATTTTTTGTTGCTTCATGGTCTTCCAGGGGAATATGAGGATACATAGATGGCAATTAAGGCTCCTCATGTTTTATATTTAGTCATATATTGGTGATTCAGATGCAAGCATATGTGAAAAGGCCCAGATGAAACCTCTTACAAATTCCTTCCTGTCCTATGAGACATATTTAGGTGCCTGAGTCAGTTACATTTCTGTTGAGGGCCATTGTCATGTTTTTCTGCCCACCGCAATGCATGAAGAGTTTTCTTGATGGCTGAAATATTTTTAACACCCCTACTGATGCAGAGGGTTGGTTACAGACAAGTGGAGCCAAATTCTCAGCTGGTATTTGTACATTAACACTTTTTTTTCTTTTTTTTCTTTTTCCTGATGCCAGCTAGGCAAGGTGGTGGTAGAGGGTGTTTTAGATGTGTTTCAGTTTTCAGCTGCTCTGTTTTCTGTACAGGTAGGAAATGAGACCTGTTATCTTCAAAATTCAGTGTCTTGAAGCAGCTAAAGCTCCCATCTGAATGTTTTTGAGTAGGCACTTACTGTCAGATCTGCCACAAGGATTTAACAATCTGTGGATAGACTGAGGCTTACAGGCATATGCAGGGTCTGAATCTGATGTTTTATTTCTTCATGCCTCAGCTGTAGAATGGAAATAATGTCTTTCTCTCTTCAGCATGCACTTGGCTGTTTATCAGCAATAAAGATCTATAGGAACAATCAACAATTCAGTTAAGCTCTTTTTTAAAGCAGATAAAGCAAATGATGCTTTTTCTTATAGGGAATCACAAGTAGTGTGAGGCACAGCTGGAAGATTAGACTGGGGTTTGCAGCTCCAACGGCTGGTTACAGTGGAACCTTCAGTCAGATCCTCTGTAAGCCTCTTTCTGATTTCACTGGGCTGTAACTTCCATAAAGGGCATCCTCATTTCCATGGCTGGAAGCAGGATAAGTGAGAAGATGATGAACCTCTTTACATGATCTTCAGTGATGTTGCTGCTGTCACTGCTTCAGTGACATTGCTGACACCACTTGGCTGCTGTGGTCATTGGAATTTATTTTTTTTTTGGTGATGTTAATGAAACAGAACTGGACCAATAGCAAGCATGTTTGAAATTCCTGCTCTAGGTTGGATTATTATTTGACAGTGAAAGAGCAGCAAGACCAAAAGTTCCTTTCTTCCAAGATTACCAGCTTAGGGACTGGTAAGGTCTAAATGCTTACTATCTGTATTTACTTACTAAATACAAACTATTACTGTCTGTATTTACTTACTATTTGTATTTACATTGCTCTTTGTGATCACACTCCATATCTTCAAGTGATTATTGCTCTGGTGATCCCTTGCACATACGGCGCTTATGAACTGCAGGATGCCACCTACAATCACACCTCCACATGTGGAACCAACTGAAGCAATGTCATGGTGCTTTCTTAAACTCCATGACTTCATTAAAGCTTAGCAATTTTTCCATGATGTGGTTGTTTTCAGTATTAATGTTTTACCATGCCAGCCTGATGTATATCAGCTGTGAAGGCAAAATTAAATATTGCTGCATATGTGGGGCCAGACTTACATGTACACCATGG